>NC_057800.1:475107451-475118923 GCF_018294505.1 Triticum aestivum | reverse complement strand
AGGGAGAGGGACCAACAAGGTTTTTGTGTCGGATGTGTGTGATAGAATTGAAGATTGTCCGCGAGAGAGAGAGACAGAGAACAGGAGTCCGGGAGAGGGGGAGGTCGAGTTTTATGCATCAAAGACTGATATAAACCATGTTTCGATATAAACTTGCATTCAAATATTTAAATTGGAGAACATGTTGTCTGCAATCCACACATGAACGGATATATGCGTATATCAAACAAGTTCATTAATTTGACTTTCAACATGTTCATGGAGTACTACAATACTGTACAACATGCTACTCGATTGAGGTGTTCAATTTTGGATTTAGTTCACTATTTTGACCTACTGAACGAGCTATTTCATTGAATCGAGATATTTCATTTTGGGTTTGATTCGCATTTTTGAGTGGGTCAACTATTTTTCATATAGTAAATCACTAGCAACGAGCATGTAAAAACACATTACTCCCGAGCATCATCTCTCCATCTAAAAAAGAAGTGGCAAGGTAATATTTCAAAATTTGATCCGAATCGACTTGGTAAGGTAGACGTGGATGCTCGTTCTCCCAAAATTTGAACAAACCTTTAAACATCCTCTCTGCTCGGTGGAATTCGCCCGAGCAAATAAATGGGAGATGCGAAATTACCGTCCTATGTGGGAGACGTATCAATTGGCCCGTTGTACATCGAGGGTAGGTTCGTAACATCATCCAAGCGCGCCTTCTCCTCGGCCAAAATGACATGTACCGAATAATTCATAAACCATGATCGGCAAAACACGCTCTCCTTGCCCGAAATAGCTCGCGCCCACTATTTCAAAACATGCTCTCCTCGCCCGAAATCGCTCGCGCCCACTATAGTTCAAAACACGCCCTCCTCGCCCGAAATCGCTCCCGCCCACTATTTGTGGAGAAGCAAAGTTACTCTACTATCCCCGACCCTCAGTACATAGGCCCAAGCCGAGAAGCCTATAGGCAAGGGTAGAACTATAACTCCCCCTCACATTTCAGACAAATGCATCCGTAAGACATGGTTCCACTCCCCTCCCAATTCCCGCCCGCCCTCCCCCATTCATACATCGTGGGCGCAAAATCACCTTCTCCCCGGGAAGCTCCCTTCTCCCGAGCCGTGAAACCTCAGCCCCACCTCCATGGCGCCCCCCACCGCACCAATTTCACAGCCGCCCTCCTCCCTAATGCCAGAGCCGCTGTCCATTTGCCGTTGTGCACTGGGCCGTGTGCCTCTTACTCCGTGCTGCTGGTGCTGCCTCGACAACGGCCGCGTGAACCGTACCGGAGCCGATTCACCCCCGCCATTGTTCACGGCGCCGGAGCGGCTCCAACTTCGGATCCGTCCAGAGTCCTGGCACTGCTTCCACGTAGCCGTCAACCGTCGTGACATCGCTCTTTCCCTCCCGCCGGTCGCCACCGCAACCGCGCTGGCCTCACCGACTCGGCAGCTGGACCTGCCTACTTCACCATGCCGTTAGATAGGTCGCACCCTCATCTCAAATCACTTTATTTAGGCGTCAGTTGTCTGAATTTTTATTCTGGGCCAATCGATTCCGAATAGGAAGCAGCACCCCTCGAGGCGGCAGAGCTCCTAGGCTGTCGGTTGGCTGGTGTCTAACGTAAGGGTGCGGAGCCGCTAGTTCGCCGCGGAAGCAGTGCTTAGATGGCTATCTTTTAGAGTTGCTTGGGTTGAAGGTACTGCCGCCGCTGGATCTGGAAGGCGGGGAGTCTTTATGGATTCGCCCGGGGGCGGCGCAACCATGGCAGTGCGGTGGGGCGGGGAGCGGGGTTTTGGCCGGGGCCACGGATGGCGGGGGCAGGCTGCTCTGCCATTGGTCGCTGGCTCTTCGTGGAAGATTCCAAACAGTGTCAACCGGGAGGCACAAGACGGCCAGCCATCCGGCGTAGATCAGACAATACCAAAATAAAACAAAATCATGTGACCCCAATTTAGTCTCCAGTCAACAGACGTGTGACCACTCTCGTACCTTGCTGTTGATCTCTTAGTGTATTTCTTCAGATCAAAGAGATATGTCGTTCTTAACATTATGCGTTATCTGCATCTTCAGACACACCGTCTTCCGACTCACCACAGCTGCTCCAACAAGGGAAGCATACACCAGAAGGGAGCTATAGTCCCCACTCAACAGTTCCCTGCATCGCATGCGCATGCCCGACATAGACAGCCACAACAACTGCAGGGCCATCGACAAGTCAGCACGTGATGCTCACTCCTATGGATGGCAGCCAGATAGGTTGTGCCCTCATCTTACTTGTGTGTGACATTTATGGCTTTGTTATTCATCTAAGCATGGAAAATAGATCATCACATTTCACTGTATATTCATGCTGATCTCTTACGGGTCTTGTTCAGGAGTTAACGATGTTCCATAGTTCAGCTAAGATACTTGTTCTTTAGGTAACATTGTTCCATAGTTATCATCCATCAGCCAATGCTATCCCACAGGCTGGTGATTATAGTATTATACCACTTCTAGTATTACCTATGTTGTTCTTTAATACTTTTGTGTGCCATCTAGTTAATCTTGAGTACAAACGATACATATTCTGTAGCTTTCATCTGTGTTCTCCCTTTAGTTTATGAGACCTGTTGCTGCTAGTTAACCCCGGTCCTACTATTTATGTCATCTCCTACAGGCACTCATTACATAAATCTAACTGCTAGTTGTCTTCCATGCATGTCAGATATAATTGCACACACTGATATATCCACAAGAACCTCACGGAGTAATGTAAAGGCCAATAAACTTGATGTCAATGATACCCAATATGATGGAACATGTAAAGGCATTTCTTCAGAAGACTTGCAGAAAGATGATGAATCCTCTTCACCCCACAAGGTCCTTGCTCTAACTTGGCCTGTGATATGGGTACAACATGCATATAATGTCCTGGAGTGTATCTACTCTGTTGCAATGCCATGTGCTTAGCATGCTGATCATGCATGTAAATATGTCATGCCTTCCTGTTTTTCAGTACCTATTCCATTCATGATAACATGTTTTCAAATTCAAGTACTGTCATTCTACTCTATCGCAATGCCATCTGCTTAATTTGGACATCATGCTTCTGAATATCTTATGCATTGTTATTCATCAGTATGTACTTCATCTGTCTACCATACCATGTTTTTTTACATTGAAGTGTTGTTCTAGTGCTCTGTTGCAATGCCATCTTATTTTCCCAATCATACACGTGTATGTTGCCTTAGTTATTTCTGTACGTATTCCGCTAGCATACAGTTTTACATTCAACTAGTGTTTTTTTGCTGTGTTTTCCTGTTGTATCCTTAGCTCTTACACCATACTCCCTCCGTCCGGATTACATGTTGCCGAAATGGATAAAAAAGGATGTATCTAGAACTGAAATACGCCTAGACCCATCCATTTTTTCCGGATGGAGGGAATACATGTCAATATGTCATGCCTTTCTATTCTTCAGTACCTATTCCATCTCTCTGTTGTCACATGTTTTATAATTAAAGCGCCATTCTTCTATACAAGGCATGCAAGGGGAAGACGACTATGTTAGAATCTGAAGGGTTACAAACAAGGCCTTTGCAAAAGATCCAAATGCCAGGAGATAATAAACCAACTCCAGTTTTTATAGATACTGCTCAAGCACACAGAAACCCAACTCCTACTGATAATAAGCAGATTCCAGTGGCCAAAGAACTAGTCCGCTCCAGTCCAGCAAAAATATGTCAACTCAATTCTAAGAAGCGTGTGCGTATCCTTGCATTAAGAAATTTTAAAGCATGCTGATCATATTTTCTACATGTTTCTTACTCATCTCTGTTTTAGAAAATAAGCTTAATGGATAGAAGAATTTCTGCAATGGTATCGTTTATGAGGAAAGATTCTTGCAGGAATTCTCTGTGCTCCAATGTAGATGTAAGTACCTGTTGTATATCACTATATTTTTACATTAGCATGTATTTTGTTAATCGGCGTGAATCCAACCTTTATCTGATCTAAATTTAGTTGTAGCTAAATGTATGATTAAAGGCCACAATGTTGATTTTTGCAAGGAAAACTGCCTGGTAGTTTTGCATCCTGAGCTGCATGAGTGTACTCTCTCATATCATTGAGTTTTAATACTTTGGTTCTGCAGTGGGTTTTTCAGTGTGTTTTTTTTACTGTGTTGTCCTATTGTATCCCTAGCTCTTACATCATACTGCCTCCGTCCGGATTAAATGTCACAGAAATGGATAAAACTGGATGTATCTAGAACTGAAATATGCTTAGACCCATCCATTTCTTTCCGGATGGAGGGAATACATGTCAATATGTCATGCCTTTCTATTCTTCAGTACCTATTCCATCTCTATTGTAGCATGTTTTATAACTGAATCACCATTCTTCTATATAAGGCATGCAAGGGGAAGACGGCTATGTTAGAATCTGAAGGGTTACAAACCAGGTCTTTGCAAAAGATCCAAATGCCAGGAGGTAATAAACGAACTCCATTTTTCATAGATACTGCTCCAGCACAGAGAAACCCAAATCCCACTGATAATAAGCAGATTCCAGTGGCCAAAGAACTATTCTGCTCCAGTCCAGCAAAAGAATGTCAACTCCATTCTAAGAAGTATGTGCGTATCCTCGCATCATGAAATTTTATAGCATTCTGATCATATTTTCTACATGTTTCTTACCCATCTCTCTTTTAGAAAATAAGGTTAAACGATACAAGACTTCCTCCATTGGGATCGTATTCGAGGAAAATATCTTGCGGGAATTCTTTGTGCTCCAATGCTGATGGAAGTACCTGTTGTATATCACTATATTTTTACATCAGCATCTATTTTGTTAATCGGCATGAATCTAACCTTTATCTGATCTAAAATTAGTTGTAGCAAAATGTTAAAGGCGCCAATGTTGAGTTTTGTAAGGAAACTGCCTGGTAGTTTTGCATACTGAGCTGCCTGACTGTACTATCTCATATCACACACATTACTAAATTGTAGTGCTTCTCTGGTTGCCCATTCATTCATTGTGTCAATGTTGCTTTCGTATTACCTTACCTGGCTGATGATAGCTGTGCCATATTGTGTTAATTTGGTGTAGGCTAGTTGCCCAAACGTTCGTTGTGTCAATGCTGCTTTCCTATTATCTGACTTGGCCAATGATAGCAATGCTAGTGTGTTAATTTTGTGCAGGCTGCTAAAGATAAGAAGACAAACTCTGAAAACAGCAAGGCAACCCCATTATTTCTTTCCAGTAAATCTAGGCCAGGTAATATGGCAATAACTCATTATTAATCTGTTTGGTTCCCGTCCTAATTTATGTTATGATGTAGTGGTCGAGACACTCTCCACTGTCAATAATACAAGCCTGCCAAAATTTCCATCTGAATCTGTTTAGTATCCTCTGTCTCGAATGCAACGGAATAAATGTATATTTGTGAACCAATTAATTGTTGAAGCAATGATGGAAATGGTGGATGAATCAGAGGTGCAGATTCGTGCGACACAACAACTGATCAATGTTTTCAGAGACAGTGTAGCAAACCAGCAAGAACTTGCCCAGATGCTTATGGGCGTCATCTGTGCTGAGGTTGCAGATTGTGACGTTGTAGATGGTTAGGTTCTGCTCATTTATTTGCACTGACATCAATCTTTGATTGCCCAGTGGATGTAATTTCCTGTAATATATGCTGGATGTGCAATGTTATTCCATGTATGTCGTACCTTTGCTTGATCGGTTTTGGTCCTGTGCATAATTGGCCGTCGTAATGGGCTCAAATTATCTAATTTGGCCTAAAGACATGAACAAACTTTAGTGGGCCCATTAAGTTAATGAGCCATTACTAGGCCGAAAGTTAATGGTCGGCCCTCTTACCTCTCGGGCCGTTAACAGGCCGTTACTAAGTTTGGGCTACATATGGCCCAACTATACTGTAGGCCTTCAGCAGGCCAAAAGATACAGCGGGCTTGTACTGGACCATGAAGAGCATGGGCCGCTAAGAGGCGGAAAGTCAGGTCATATTGTAAACAGCCCAAATGTGTTGTGGGCCTTTAGCAGGCCGAAAGATAAACCGGGCTGCTATTGGACCATGAAGGGCATGGGCCGTTAAAAGGCCAAAACTAAGGTCCGACTACAAATGGCCCAACTCATTTATGGTCCATAACAGGCCAAAAAGCACACAGGGCCGGGAATTGGCCCAACACTTAAATGGGTCGCTAAAAGGCCAAAACTCAGGTCCGACTACAAATGGCCCAACTGATTTATGGGTCGTCAACAGGCTGAAAGTGACACCGGGCCAGAAATTGGCCCAACACTTAAATGGGCTGCTAAAAGGCCAAAACTCAGGTCCGACTACAAATGGCCCATCAGATTTATGGGCCGTCAACAGGCTAAAAGACACACCGGGCCGGAAATTAGCCCAACATTTAAATGGGTCGCTCAAAGGCCGAAAGATGTACATCATGAAAATTGGCCCATCCATTAAATGGGCCGTTAACAGGCCGAAATCTCATCGGGCCGTTATTGAGCCCAAATATATAACGGGCTGTTAACAGTCTTGAACTGACGATGGGCTGCAATGGTGTCAAATCTTTAACGGGCCTATTGATGGGCCGAATTGGCACATCTCGTATGGGCCATGGGCTTAAATGGACCTGACACAAGTAGGCCTTATATGGGCCGGCCTTTTTCACCGGAATGGACCACTATTGGGCCGTGCCACGTGTCGACCTATCATAGGCGCCTCCTGTCCAATGAGTGGATGACATCTATCCCAACGGTGAGGCAACACGTGTTTCCTTCGGCCAATCAGAATTTTACACGTGGAAATTTCCCATTGGTCAGGGCTGTTAACGGGTTATCGGATCCAAAATCCGACCCGATAGCTTAACGGTGTTCCGTTATGGTGGATGCCACGTGTCGGTCACCCTTGACGAAAGCACTTCTATGACGTGCGATTTATCGTCATGGAAGTGGACACTTCCGTGATGATAATTTTGGTAATGTCATGGAACACTTCTACGACAACACGGTATGACTATCTTGATTCTGTCATAAATTTGTCATGGATGTACATGCATGACAAAAACGTGACCTACTGTGACAAACACATATCATCACGGAAGTGTATTTTTTGTAGTGCATATTTGGCTGTGAAACTTGAATTTGATGACATAGTTTGCTATTGGACTGCAATTTGCTCGACGTCTTCGAATGAGAACAAAGCTGACCCGACAGGGCCTCTGCTATTTATTTATTTATATGAGCAAAAGGGGATACCCCCTCATTTATGTTAATAGAAATCATTAGATGTTCACAACACTATGCCCAGCCTGCTACACAGGTTTCATTCATTACTAGTTTCAGCAAAGTGCTCATGTCATAGCCATTGAATACATCACAAGTGCTACATACACTGCAAATAAAGAGACAATCATCCTACAGAGCACATTGATTTTACCCATTATCTTCACAAGCTCTTTCATCTCCTCATTGCTGTCAAGGCCATTCAGCAGCTATTGCTTGGCCATGATCAAAGGAACTGCATCTTTAACCTTCTGCTCTTCATCTTCCGCTTCTGTCGTTCCTTCAGTTACTTGTCCAACACCCCAACCTGCTGGTATTGGGATTCCTCGGCTAACCAAATAATCACCGCAGTTGCATTCCCCCACATCAGCACCTTCCCAGAAATACAAATCACATGAATCTTCCCTTTTCTGCCCGAATCAAATTGGAAGATCATCAACCAAACTATTAAAAAAAATTAGCAACTGAAAGCAGCAGAACAACACTTAAACATATTATTACCCCATGATTCGTGCATTTGTAGAAGACTCGACCAGGGTTGCGGATTGTGGTTGAGACGCGACGGATGACTCTACGTGATTTGCAGCGGTGGCACCACACCAACGGCAGTGGTCGCGATGAGCAATCGGCTGCGGTGCGCGTGCCGGCGGGGTGTGATGAGACCCACATGTGATGGTACGGGTGGCGACTTGGCGCATATCTGGTTGTTGCCTGCTGAAGAGCAGGTGGACGAGCAGCCAGCGGACATGATTGCTGCGGCCAGAGCTTCTGATGCTAGGCAGAGTAAGTAGAGAAGAGGAGAAGCGAACGTTGGATATGTCAGTTTCATTACTTGCAGAGTAGCATAGCACCATATATAGTCATAGTCTAGGTTTGGATTCGAACCAGCTACAGGAGCATGTCTTTCTTTTTTCTAAAACTCGGCAACGTCTCTTTACTGGTACACTAGCTTGTTCTGTACGCCTTCCCAAGTCTTTGATTTTCTTTCCCTTTTTTGCGAGGAAGGAAGGAGGACAAAATTGAGAGTTCCTGGGACTCAAACCCAAGACCTCTCGGTTGAAAACCAAGGGTGGTAGTCACTTATGTGGCGAACGTTCCCTGTGAGGAGGACGGCAGACGAACGCATTTTCCTCGCGGTTTTCTTCCTATATATTAAAAAGTATGCTACTTGGTGTCCTCTTAGTCAACAAACAATTGTGCCAACCTTGACCGTTGGATTGACATTCAACGTCTGTCGCGTTTCTTCAGTCTCTTCTTCCTCGAGCCGCCAAAGCCAAACCAGCACCGGCGGGACCACCTGCTCCCGCCTCCCACGGCTGGTTGTGATCTTCCCTGGCTCCTGTTCGTTCCCGTCCGAGGCCTCACCATCGTCCTCCGCCTTGGTTGGCTCGCCGTGGCGCCGCCCTCCGGTGTTGTCAACATGGTCAACAACCAAGAGGAATAAGGAGATGACTGTACATGGTGAGGATGACAGTAGGGACCCAGCAGCGCGCGCAGTAATTTTGTTTTTTCGGGACGGAGAAGGGTATCAACTGGGTTGTGCGGGACCCGTGGCCCGTCTAGCCCAGGCTTTTATTTCATATGTTTAGCACATGACCAGCCCAGGTTGTTTTTTTCCTTTCTGAAAATGGCTAGCCAGCTATTTTGTTTTTTGCAGAATAACCAACGTAGGCCTACTTGCTTTTCTATGCCCTGCTGGGCCGAAAATCTTTCAAGACGAGGAGGGATGCATTTTGCCCAGAAAATGGGCTATAAGTAATAATAAATGGGCTATAAGTAATAATAAATGGGTTGTAAAATGAAAAAATACAGCAAACAGGCAATTAGTTCCAAAATATTGTTTGCTTTCGGATTTTGATATTTTAAATTTCATTGTTTTTGTGCGGGTAAAATTTCATTGAATTTAAATTAAGGTATATTTAGATTTAAAATTAATTTGAATCTGGCTAGAAATTTTGGGTTGTATGCTGTTTGGGACAGATTTGGAGGCTGACTTGTGGGTCTACTAGGTTGACGTGTACTTTGGCTTTGTCAACTTAGTCCACAAACGATTCTAGCAGCAGTGACCGTTGGATGTTAATCCAACGGCCGTGCTGCTTCTTCAATATCTGATCTTCTTGCTCCAGCTGCCCAAACCAGCTCCGGTGGGACTGCCTGCTCCCGCCTCCCGTGGCCGGCTGTGCTGCCGCACAGGCCGCACTGCCCCACCCTACTTCATTGCTGGCCAGGCCATTCCTCTACTCACCCACACCTCCTGTTATTTTCCGGCGACGGCAGCCGGACCAGTAAACCCTCGTACTCCCCACCGCGTGGGCAACCATTGCCGAGTCTTCCCCGGCTCCGTGTCATTCCCTTCCTAGGCCTCGCCTTCGTCCACTGCCATGGTGCTCTCGGCACGGCCTGGTCAACATGGTCAACGAATGACATCCATCGGTCGTGGACTGTACGCGCAAAATAATGATTCCTCCACCTGACAGCTGGGACCCACCGAAAGGGCCTCTGTATTTCGCGAAAAAAAGTTCCCCCCGCTGACTTGTCGGACCCACCAGCTATATCTTCGCACACAAGGAAGTGCCTCCTTATTACGCACAAAAAAATGAATATCCGCTGCTAGCTGGGACCCACCATAGTGGGAGGATGAACTGTGGGCCAACTAAGTTGACGGGGATGGAGGGCTTTGTCAACTTAGTCAATATGAACGATTCTAGCTCCAGTGACTGTACAATGTCCATCCAACGGCCGTAGTGCTTCTTCAACCTCTGGTCTTCTTGCTCCAGCTGCCCAAAGCAGCGCCAGTTGTGCCGCATGCTCCTGCCTCCCGTGGCCGGCTGTGCTGCCGCGGAGGCCTCACCGCCCCCTACTATTCCCACCGCTGGCCAGGCCCCGCGGCAACGGCAGTCTCACAGTGCATCCGAACCAGTGAACCCTCGTACTCCTCTCCGCGCGGGCTTCCACTGCCGTGTCTTCCCCGGCTCCGCGTCGTCCCCTTCCTAGGCCTCGCCGTCGTCCACCGCCGTGGTGCTCTCGGCGCGGCCTGGTCAACGTGGTCAAGGAACGACTTCCATCGGACGTGGACTGTATGTGCAGAGGCTGATAGTTGGGTCCACGGCCGCAGCAAGGAAGTGCCTCCTTATTACGCGGAAAATAATGATTCCTCCACCTGACAGATGGGACCCACCGGACGGGCCACTGTATTTCGCGGAAAAAAGGTTTCCCCCTGACTGCTGGGACCCACCAGCTTCATCTTCACACGCAAGGAAGTGCGTCTGGGCAAAAAAAACGATTCGCCCCCCTGACTGCTGGGACCCACCAGCTACACCTTCGCACGCAAGGAAGTGCGTCCGGGCAAAAAAAAACAATTCGCCCCCCTGACTGCTGGGACCCACCGGCTACATCTTCGCATGCAAGGAAGTCCGTCCGGGCAAAAAAATGATTCGCCCCCTGACTGCTAGGACCCACCAGCTACATCTTCGCAGGCAAGGAAGTGCGTGACAGTCGGGACCCACCTGGTCGAAGCGTACGTAGAGTTGTCATTCTGGTCCCGAACGTGTACGTACATACCGGTCGATGTAGAGGCATGCACGTGTCGTAGTAGAGGCGCGCACGTGTCGTAGTAGAGGCGTGCATGTAGCATGTACACGTACGTACAACGGCCAGGGTGCAAGAAAGAAAATACGGCTACGTATGTGTACATACGGGCGGGGTCTCGAACGCCTACTCGCGCATACGTACGGCCAGGGCTCGTGTACATGGCTGGGTCAGATCGGAGAAACAACGTCGTCGTCGTGTTCATGGGGAGGCAACAGAATGCATCGTGTTCATGGGGAGGCAACAGAATGCATCGTGTTCATCAGGAGGCAATGAAACGCGTGGGAGCCAACCGGTTGGGTCAGAACGGAATGCGTGATCGTGTTCATTAGGAGGGCTTGGACGGAACAGGCGATGGAAACGAGGCCTGGCGTACCGCAAAAAGGAGGAAACGGACCTCCTACGTTCGAAACGGGGTCCTGTTGATTGGGAGGGGTGTGGCGTACCGCAAAACGGAGGAAACGGACCTCCTACGGTCGTAATGGGGGTCCTGTTGATCGGGAGGGGTGTGGCGTACTGCAAAATGGACGAAACGGGGCTCCTGTTGATCGGGAGGGGTGTGGCGTACCACAAAACGGATGAAACGGA
>NC_057800.1:475031312-475106542 GCF_018294505.1 Triticum aestivum | reverse complement strand
CTCTCACCGTTCATCCAATCGATCGGCTTCAGTTAGCAGCAGTAGCGAAGGAATCGCTCGATCGGGTTCAGTTAACAACCATCGATCAATTGCTCGGGTTCAGTAACACGTAGCCTGCAGTGCAATCGCTCGGGTTCAGTTAGAGCCCAACACCTCGCTCGGGTTCAGTTAGAGCCAACACCTCGCACACACGCGCGTACATGTACGAGAGAAACGCGCATCGCTCGGCCCTCGACCTCCCACCATAACCGGGAACTCCCCAAAATTTTCATCCCCCTTGCTTCTACCCCGGTTTTTTCTGTCATGGACAGCCCAAAGAATGTCATGCAGCTGCGTCTCCGGTCCACCCAGGACGAAAAGCCCATTTTCTATCATGATTTTTTTTCATAGAAGTAGGAGCCCACCACATCTATGATGATACCGGGTTTTGTCACAATTATCATCATAGAAGTATCATATGTATGACAGAAAAAAATTTCGTTCGGCCCAAAATGTCACGGGTGTGTCTTTTTTTTGTAGTGTCATATCAAATGCTTCTTTCTTTTTTGCCCCCCAAGTGAAATCAACATCATTCTTTAACCGAAGGATAGGAGTAAACGCATCAACCTTCCCTGACAGATTAGCTATGAACCTCCTCAAGTAATTGACCTTGCCAAGGAACTTTTGCATATCTCTCTTGCATGTTGGAGCCTCTACTTTCTGTATGGCCTCTATCTTTTTGGGATCAATCTCTATGCCATCTTCATGGATAATGAAACCCAAAAACTTGTCAGCCGACACGCCGAATGCACACTTCAAAGGATTCATCTTCAGTCCATACTTTTTCATTCTTTCAAAAGCTAAACGCAAATCGGCCAAGTGAGACTCAAAAGCATCCGATTTGACAACAATATCATCAATATAAACTTCAAGTATGACACCGAGTAAATCATGAAAAATCAAATTCATAGCCCTTTAATATGTGGCACCAGCATTTTTTAACCCAAATGTCATCACTGTCCACTCGAATAAACCAAGAAAACCAGGGCAACAAAAAGCTGTCTTGGACATGTCCTCTTCGGCCATAAAAATTTGATTGTATCCGGCATTACCATCTAAAAAGCTAATAACCTTATGTCCAGAGGCATCATTAATAAGCATATTGGCTATTGGCATGGGATACTCATCTTTGGGTGTAGCCCTATTCAAATCTCTGGAGTCAATGCACACCCTCAACTTGCCGGATCCTATCTTCTCCACTGGGACAATGTTAGAAATCCACTCGGCATACCTGCAAGGCCTAATAAAATTAGCTTCAAGCAAACGACCGATCTCTTCCTTGTTCCGGTCATACGTTTTTGGGTTAAACTTTCGGGCCGATTGTTTGTATGGTCTAAAACCGGCCTTTATAGGTAACCGATGCTCCACTAGCTCTCGGCTTAAACCTGGCATCTCATGATATTCCCATGCAAAGCAACAAACATATTCTTTCAACAGCTCGATCAACTTAGTCTTATGATCTTCTCTTAAATTTTTGTTTACAAATGTCGGCCTAGAAATTGAACCATCTCCTATATCTATCTCTTTTAATGGATCGGCCGATGTAAAACCTAGTCCTAATTTATCCATACCATCTAACTCTTCTATGGACTCATACATATCGTTCTCATTGGACCGATATTCTACAAGTCGCTTTTGTAACCATTCTGAGTTAGCATACATTTAAACATATCATATCTTGGAGCCGATTGCATTTAGTCGGCTTTAAAGAGACGGGCATGAAACCATTCTTGGTCGTGCTGAGAAAATTGAACTCTGACAAGTCACGTCCTGTCAAGCAAGTAGCATTTGGGTGTTGCCAATCCACCGACGCCTCGGCCAAAGCAACACAGGATGAGTTATCTGCATGAATGACTTCCACTTCATCATCAACCCACTGGCTTAAAAACTGGTGCATAGTAGAAGGCACGCATTGGTTTGCATGAACCCAATCACGGCCTAGTATGACGTTGTAATTACCTTGCACCTCAGTGACAAAGAATGCAGTAGCCAAAGTTTTGCTTCCGACTATAAGCTCCAAATACATCACACCTTTGGCTTCAGTTTTCTCTTTGCCTTCAAATCCATTGAGCACCATGTTGGTATTTATCAACTCTTCATCATGTAGCCCTAATTTTCTGAAGACCGAATATGGCATAAGATTCACCACAGCACCACCATCAACAAGCATCCGAGTGAGCGGTGACCCATTGATATGACCTCTGAGATATAACGGTTTCAGATGCATTACTGGGTCTTTTGGTTTCTCAAATATTGCGTTTTAGGGCCAAAATCCATCTGAGCCACTTCTCCTTCCTCATCTATAGCACGAAACTCAGCAGGTAAGTAATATACCATATTGATATGCATACCTTCATGAACTGGTGTAGACTCGTAATCTAACATATCATCCTCTTCCCCTAGTGTATCCACCGATTCTGAAATTTGTTCGAGCAAAGAGGAAGCAATAGGTAACTCAGACGATGCAATGATCACATCGTCCTCTTTTGGTGGTGTCGGCACTGCTGTGATAGGTGTAGAAGACACTGGATTTTGTATTTGTTTAGGCCTCCACACTTGTTTTGTAGGCACCATGGGCCGAGTGTTGTTGAACAACTTATCCCTTTGCTTCTCGGCCTCTTGTTCTATCATCTCTTGACTCCTTAAACTTTGTAGTTTCCTCTTTTGTGTCTTTGTCAGCCATGGAGGACACCACTTTGGCTGAGTGTATTTAGGATCTCTCGTCTTTACTTGGCTGGTGCTTGCTTCATGGTCATTAGCCGAGTGCTTTGGCGCGATAGCAAGTATCGGCTCAGTCGGATTGCTATGCATAATCGGCTGTTGTATGGTGAATGTTTCGCTGCCCAAGATGAGTGAGTCGGCATTGATTTTTTCCTTGCCTTTGCTTGACTCGACCGTTGCAGCACTAGGCGACCTAACACGCCACTCTTGCTTGCCGACCCTCTTTTGATTATCTTGCACTGGCCGATTGACACCATTGTTCAAACGGCCTCGTGTGGGATAAGAAACTCTCTCATGAATGGGCCTCCTTGTTTCTGCCCAACCCGGATGAAAAGCATAAGGGGCCATTGGGGGCTGCCACCATCCTCCATTGAAATCTCCCATGTAGTATGGCGCATAGGGGGTGGAGGCATCCATGGGCCCGGCGCCCACGACCCATATGGCCTTGCATGATGCTGAAAATCTTCTCGAGGAGGTGACCTTGAGCGTTTCAAATTTGATGACCGGGCAGAGATAGAACCGGTTGCTTGACTGGCATACTTGGACAACAACATATCAAAAGTTGGCTTGATTTTCCTGCGCTGCACTTTAACTTCATTCCTCTTCCACTTGCCAACTTCTGGACTCTTGGGTTTGATAAATTTAACATGAGTATTTTCCTACACTTGTGGTTGCCCCCCGAGTGTAGGATTCTTGATGGTGATTTTGATCACTTCCTTGCCATCAGGCTATTTATCAAGCACAACGTGTCTCCCCAAGACCTTGTCGCTCTCCTTGTCTTTCCTGGGATCAGCAATAATGACATTAGCTTTATTAGCAAATTTGGAAACCTTCGGCTGAATGAGTAGCTTCTTCCCATCCAAATCCATGGTATTCATTGGAAAAGGCTGTTTATCAACTTGCATCTCAGAAAAGTTCAATCGTCCGTCATTAATGGTCGATTGTATCTGCCGTCGAGAAACATTGCAATCGTTAGTAG
The DNA here is from genome assembly GCF_018294505.1 of Triticum aestivum. Lineage (NCBI taxonomy): Eukaryota > Viridiplantae > Streptophyta > Magnoliopsida > Poales > Poaceae > Triticum > Triticum aestivum. Next base: position 475,102,803 of record NC_057800.1, on the reverse strand, counting down.
CATGAGAAAAAGAATTATGATACTTGCAATAAGCACGTCGTTTTAACTTTTCAAATGGCGGTAAAGTATGAGATATTCTAATAATCTTAGCTTGCAGCAAAGCATCAAATATTCTATCACACTTAGCAATGTTAAAAGTAAACTTCATCTCTTCATCACGATTCTTCTGAATCAGTTTCAGATCATTACAAGTAAAGGGTTTGGTCTTAGATGGCCAAACAAATTCAGTAGCAAAAACATCACCCTCATCGTCCGAGTGATCACTATCATATTCGACCATATTCATCTTTGGACGATCGGCTTTGTATCTGTGCACTTCCTTGAGATCTTTGCTTCGGCTTTCCTGAGCCAAAGCCCTTTGTAAGACTTGGTTGATATTTAAGAACTCATAGCCTTCTAGCTTTTCTCTAATGGGATTTCTCAAACCACTCAGTACTAAGTCCGCCAAGCCCCTTTCGATTATCACCAAACTAAAACATCATTTTTTGTTTCTCTGAATCTCTTGATGTAATCGGAGACTGGTTCATCATGCTTATACTTAACCGATGTTAGATGTGACAACTTGAGTTCATTGTCGCTGCTATAAAAGTGATCATGAAATTTCTGCTCTAGCTGCGACCAAACTCGAATGGAACCATGTGGTAAAGAAGAAAACAATGAAAATGTGGTACCAGTTAATGATAAAGGAAATAAATGCACTTTCAATTCATTCAATGAGCCTGCCTCACCCAATTGTGCTAAATATTGACTAACATGCTCCCATGTGGTTTTTGTGCCTTCTCCATTAAATTTAACAAAATCTAGAATTTTATAACCCGGAGGGCACTGGATGGCATCAAAGTATTCGGGGTACGGCTTTTGGTAAATCCGATTCCGAGGTAGCTCAACTCCAAAATTATCTCGAAGCTTCTTAGCCATCTCCTCTCTTAAATTAGCTAGGGCATCGTCTGTAGTAGACGATGAAGCTTGCTGCCGTGGAATGGGAAGAGTAGGATTACTAGCTGTAGGTAGGAATTGTGGCATATATGCCGATCCATAGTTCGGTAATGGCCGAGTGGTTGTAGCTATAGGTAGGGTTTGGTTCGGCGTTGCCACCTAACCCGGCATGCTCATGATGGGACTAATGGGGGCAGCCACAATCTGATTTGTTTGAGTAGGATAATAAGTCATCGGCATGGGAGGCACCGATGAAATAGGTAAAGTCAGATTAGGGTTTTGCACACTAGGGGCTATACCACCATTAGCACTAGATGATTGAGATATATTCTTCTGAGGATTAGTATTTTCTATGAAAGTTTGATAGACTAGATTGTTACCATCAGCAATATGACTCTCAATCTCAGCCCACTACTCAGTAGAAAAGGTAGTACTTACAGGGGTTTTAACCTGCTCGGCTTGAAGAGGAGGAAACTTGATTTCTTCAATCGGAGTGATGTTGCCTTGGTGATCCTTCTTGAATTTTGCAAGGAACTCCTACAGGTCCTTCTCCTCGCGCACCTTCTTGTACTCCTCATAGACTTGGCAATGATCGGCCGATATCTCATCAAGACTGGGCTTAATGATGTTATCGGCATCTACCTCAGATGGCTTGGGGAGATCAGAGATGGTGGATGGTGACGATTGATCTTCTTGCCCCCAGCGGAGTCGCTTAAAAGTGTGTTCGCACACGAACACGTCACGTGTACCCTCGACGCCGGGGGTGATGCACCGCAGCTCACGTCGAAGGAGACCCTACCGGCAGCATGATATGCAAGACAGTCGGTGGGCGCTTTTGCAGACCTGAAACCCCCCGCACCCGGGAGGGACCCCGTCAGGGATTGCTGCGGCTATGGGTTGCCCTAGGTCGATTCACTCACCCCTAGAGCCTCAGTACTCGCAGCTCTCAAACTCGAGGAACAGCGAAGCACGAGATACAAAAACAGTGGAGAGATAAAATGTAGATTGAAAAAGTAGTATATTGATTTGTTCGATTGTGTGTTGATAAGAGGCGGCTGGACTTCCCGTACAAGAAAATGATTCATCTAGGCTTTCCTTACAAGAAAATTACATCAATTCACGTCCAAAACCTTAGTCAAATTTGGATTGGTTTTATCCGAACTTTCCAAAACTATTCGGTTTAAATTGCCTGTACTTTGTGGGTCCTTTTTGTGGTGGCAAACGACCTCGGATGAAAACAATCCCAAAAGCAATCTCGACCATTTTGATGAGACAGACATCTTTCATGTTGAACCTTTTTTATCAGAGGTCGTCTCGAGGGTCAAATTGCTCGTGCAAAACAGCTAATTATTCATGCAGCTCATCAGACACACCCACATATGTGTCTGGTTCTGGGCGTCATATTTTGCTCGCTGGAGGGTCTCGCTGTGCGGGCTCTAACTTTTGCATATGAGCTCGGATTGAGACGACCTTTATATCAAAATCGATCGTTTTGACGAGACGCACAACTTCCATGTAGAGTACTTTTCCATCCAAGATCATATGAATAATCTTTTGAGCCCATCTTAAACTTCTCATCGGCTTGACTATCATAGCCTCCACCCCGGCAGGCTTTCCACCCAGGTAAACTTTCCACACCGGCAAGGTTTCTACCCGGCAAGCCTTTACATCAGCAAGGTTTTACCCCGAAAAGGTTTCTACCCCGGCACGGGTTCCTCCCTGGCAAGGTTTCTCCCCCGGCAAGATTTCACACCAGCAAGGTTTTACCCCAGCAAGGTTTCTACCTCGGCAAGGGTTCCTCCCCGGCAAGGTTTCTCCCCCGGCAAGATTTCACACCGGCAAGCTTCCACACCAGCGAGCTTTCTGTGCCGGCAAGCTTTCCACGCCGACAAGCCTTCACACCGGCAAGGTTTTACCCCGACAAGGTTTTCATTCAGCCGGCAAAGGCCAAATACTTTCTCACTCAGGGCCGGCCCGCGAAGTGTTGTCTCTAACTTTTGCATACGAACCCGGATTCTTGACCATGTCAAAATCTGGTGTCAACATATGCGTGAAGAGCTGGCAATGAACAAGGTCAAGGACGTGACCGAAATTTATGTTCTGGCCAATAGATGCGCCAGGGCAGAAGAGGGATGGAAGTATCCCGGCGAAGACAACGATGCGGAAACCAACTCTACCGACGAAGACACCACCGCCCCGACAAAGAAGGGTCGACATCTCAACAGGAAATGCAAGGGCAAGGTCGTGCTTGCTGTCAAGGGATCCAATGACACCGGCGCCACCAAGAAGGCCAAGGCTGACGACCCCGACAAGGAGATTGCTGGGTGCGCCGCTTGCTGGGCCTTGACGGCTGCCGACAAGCCAGCGGGCTCTGACAAGCAGTATTGCAAGATCCAGCGCACCAAGGGCCACAACCTTCAGAACTGCCGACAAGTTGAGCTACTTGCTGAAAAGCAAAAGGACGAATATGAGAGGCGGGACAAGGAGAAGGGTCAGGATGGTGTTGAAGGGTCCGGCAAGAAGCGTGGCGGCCAAGGAGGCCACCGCGGCAAGGACAACCAGCAAGAGAGGCCCGCTCGGGGCCGCGACAAGAAGCAGGAAGACGATGATCATGACGAGGACGACGAGTCCGGCGAGCATGAGTTCCATAAGGCTACATAGGCCATGTGCGTTGATGGTGGCGCCTCGCTGCATACTTCTCACCGCCAGCTCAAGCACTGGGCGCGTGAGATCAAAGTAGCAGAGCCGTTGTTCGACACTCAGAAGCTGCTGAAGTGGTCCATCATGCCCATCATCTTTGATGCTGAGGACCACCCTGATCGCACAACTGCGGACGGGTGTTTGCCCTTGTTGGTTTCACCAACGATACGCAACCTCAAGGTGAAGAAGATGCTGGTTGACGGTGGGGCCCGTCTGAACTTGATCTCAAACGTTGTGATCAAAAGGCTACAAATTCTTGATGGAGACCTCGAGGAGACTGGTACGTTTCAAGGGGTCAACCCGGGAAGGAGTCAGCCGAAGGGCAAGGTCACGCTACCTGTGACGTTTGAGGTGAGCTGAACTACAGGACAGAGAAGATTGTCTTTGATGTAGCTGAGATTCCCTTGCCCTACAACGAGATTCTCGGCCTCCCGGCACTAGCCAAGTTCATGGCGGCATCACATTACGCCTATAGCACGCTGAAGATGCCTGGGCTGATGACCATCATCACCGTTCCCTGTGACAAGAAGGATGCGCTGATTTGCGCCGACCTACTCTACCGGGAAGCGGTTGCAGCAGCTGCCGCCAAGGCGCCTACTCCTGCCGCCGAAGTCCTGAGAGGGAAGAAGAAGACCGGCAGGACCTCTCGCACCCACTTCGGCAGGCGCACCTCTTCGGAGTGTTGTGCTACCGTTGAGGACATGCCAGAGAGCTCCACCGGCAAGATCAAGAAATCCAAAGCTGCGTCGCCAGAGACCAAGAAGGTGACCGTCAAGGAGGATGGCATGAGAGGGGCTTTCACCATAAGCTCCACCCTTGATAGCAAATTGGAAAGCACGCTCGTCACTTTCCTGCGGGCGAATGTCGATGTGTTTGCGTGGCAAGCATCCGACATCCCCGGCATTCCCAGGGAAGTGATTGAGCACCATCTTGTTGTATGTCCCCATGCGCGACCCATCAAGCAGAAGGTCAACAAGAAAGCTTTGGAATGGCAAAAGTTCATCGCAGAGGAGATCAGGAAGTTGGAAGCGGCAGGCTTGGTGAGAGGAGCGCTCCATGCGACGTGGTTGGCCAATCCGGTGGTGGTGCGCAAGGCAAACGGGAAGTGGAGCTATGTATCGACTACACAGATATCAATAAGGCTTGTCCTAAAGACCCCTTCCCGTTGCCGTGCATTGACCATATTGTCGACTCCATGGCCGGGTGTGATCTGTTATCATTCCTCGACGCCTACTCAGGCTACCACCAGATCTTCAGGACAAGAGAAGACGAAGAGAAGACAGCATTCATCACCCCATGTGGTACGTATTGCTTTTTATGGATGCCTTTCGGATTGAAGAGTGTTGGCTCAACGTTTGCAAGAGCAGTCCAAATTGGTTTTGAGCCGCAGCTACATAGAAATATGGAAGCTCATATGGATGGCATAGTGGTCAAAACCAAGGACAAGGCAACTCTTGTGCAAGACTTAGAAGAGACGTTTGCCAACCTGCGCATGATCAACCTCAAGTTGAACCCTGAGAAGTGTGTCTTTGGCGTTCCGTCCGGCAAACTTCTCGGGTTCTTCATGTCACATCATGGGATCGAGGCAAGTCTAGACAAAATCAAGGCCATTGAGCAGATTGAGGCGCCCAAGCGGATCAAGGATGTGTGTCGGCTCACTGGTCGCGTTGCCGCCATGAGAATATTCATCTCCAAGTTTGTTGAGCGTGCCATTCCCTTTTTCAAAATCTTGAAAAAGGCGGGTACAATGGAGTGGACCCTAGAGGACAAGGCAGCGTTGCAGGATCTGAAGAAATACCTTTCCTCTACACCAATATTGGTTGCGCCTAAACCACAAAAGTTGTTGCTGCCGTATCTGGCGGCGACGAACCAAGTGGTCAGTGCTGCGCTAGTGGTGCAGAGAGAGGTCCATGAAGAGGCAGTGACGATGGCAGGACTGGAAGATGGCAAGCCAGATATTCCCTCGGCAGGGCCCATGCAATCAAATGAGGTGGTGCAGAAGAAGAAGATGATGCAGCATCCGGTTTACTTTGTCAGCTCCCTCCTGCAGGGGGCTAGGTCAAGTTACTCTGGTGTGCATAAATTGCTCTTTGGCCTCCTTATGGCCTCGAGGAAGCTGCGTCACTACTTCCAAGCACACGAAATCACCATCGTCACCCGCCTCCCGTTACAACAGATACTGCACAACCCAGACGCAACCAGAAGGATTGTGGAGTGGGCCTTGGAGCTTTCGAGTTTTGGTTTGAAGTTTGAAAGTACTTCGACAATCCAGAGCAGAGTCTTGGCAGAGTTCATTGTAGAATGGACCTCAACGCCTTATGAGGAAATCCAGGAGACCACCCTCCCCGGCAAGGAAGCAAGTCGCAACTGGAAGGCGCCGGTGCTGGTGTGCTGCTCGTCGCACCCACCGGAGAGCACCTCAAGTATGTAATCTAGATGCACTTTCCCAGGGAGATGTCCACCAACAACACTGCTGAGTACGAGGGGTTGCTTGCCGGCCTCAGGATCACGGTGGACCTCGGGGTCAAAAAGCTCATCGTCAGGGGTGATTCACAGCTTGTCTTCAGACAAGTTAAATAAGATTATCAGAGCCCGTTGATGGAGGCCTACGTAGATGAGGTGAGGAAGCTGGAGGAGCGCTTTCACAGTATACAAGCGGGGCACATTCCACGAGCGGAGAATGACATTGCCAATTACCTGTCAAAGCGCGCCGCATTCAAGCTACCAGTGGAACCAGGTACCCTTTTGCTTCGGTTAATTCAACCATTCGTTGAACCATCAACGGAGTAGAACAAACGGAGGAAATCAGGCCCCGACAAGTATTTTCCTGCTGAGCCCCCAGGGGCCACCGACAAGGGTGTCGCCGCGGATTCTGAGCCTGCCGAGGAGCGACTGATTCTGGCGGGCCGTCAAGCCCTGGCCATAGAGACGGCCGATCCCATGGCAGAAGAAATGCCTTTGGTCCTTGCCGTCGAGCCCCAGGCTCCGGCATGGGCACATCATACCGTCTGATTCCTCCAAATAGGGGAGCTTCCTGAGGAGCAGGAAGAGGTGGAGAAAGTAGCCCGTCGGTCTGCCATGTATCAGTTCGTCGATGACGTCCTGTGCAGGAAGAGACCGAACGGTGTGAAATTTAAGTGCATTCCCCGGGAGGAAGGACTGGAGCTGTTGGCAGAGAAACACGGAGGCATATGTGGCTCCCACATAGGGTCGAGGGCCCTTGCTGGCAAGGCATTCCAGCAAGGTTTCTTCTAGCCCACTGCCCTCCAGGATGCAACGACACTAGTAACCAAGTGTGAAGCGTGTCAGTTCCATTCAAAGAAGCATCATCAACCAACTCAAGCCCTTCAAACAATTCCTCTTTCCTGGTGTAAGTGCATCTAGTGCCACCCCTAGTTGGTTTTGGAGTATTGACGACAAACCTAGTTGAGGGACTAATGTGTTTGTGAGAATTGCAGGATAACACAGGTAGAAGTCCCTCACTGATTCAGTTTTCCTACCAGAGATGACCCCTAAAAATGTATGAAGACATTGAAGTCAAAGGTGGTATGTGAAGATATTCACATTGAAGACTATGACAAGAGAATACATTGCATGAAGACTATGGAGCGCGAAGATTTAGATCTTTCATAGTTCTTTTTCTCCTTTGTTGAGTCATAGGAATCACCGTACTGTTAAGTGGGGTCCAAGAGAACCAGTCAGAATGACTGAAGTGATGCTTAACCAAAATCCTATGTCTTCGAGTGAAGACTATGAGAGCGAATCTTGTCCAGAGTTGGACAAGTCAGCTTTGCTTGTAGCCCAAGTAAAGTTGTCGTGTGTGTTTGAAATCTGACCGTTGGAACACATGTCAGTTCCTTAGTGACCCAGGGTCATTTTGGACAAATCAGGTCAGGTTGCCTAGTGGCTATAAATAGCCCACCCCCTACAACCATAAACGGTTGGCTGCTCAGAGTTAGAGTACGACTTTTGTCGTTTGAGAGCAACCCACCTCGAAGTCTTTGAGAGAGAATTCCTTGCGAGGATAAAGCCTTAAACACCCAGAGCCAAAGAGTGTTAGGCATCACTTAAGTATTCCTGTCTGTGTGATCTAAAGACTAATTACATTTGAGGACTGTGAATCCTCCAGCCAGTTAGGCGTCGCGTTCTGAGCATCCCAGAGTCATTGTGGATCACCGGTGAACAAAGTCTGTGAAGGTTTGGGAGTCTACCTTGAAGACTTACCAGAGTGATTGGGCGAGGTCTGTGTGACCTTAGCTCAAGGGGAATACGGTGAGGACTGGGTGTCCTGAGCTGCATGTTCAGGACTGGGTGTCCGGGACTGTGTGTCCTCAGGTTTAAATACCTAGCCGCCCTAACCAGACGTACAGTTGTCACAGCAACTGGAACTGGTCCAACAAATCATTGTCTTCAACGAGTCACTGGTTTCATCCTTCCCTTCCCTTTACTTACTGTTGGTCCTTGTGAAGTCATTGTATGATTGCATTATCTTTTGTCTTCACTGAGTGACTGCTTGTTCTGATTGGCTTCATAATATCTTCCAACCTGATCCTTACTACCTAGCTGCTATTAGTCATTGTGCTTTCACTTCACTGAATACTTGACTATGGTTTGCCTAGTGTAGTCTACCTTCCGCTGCATGGTAATAGGTTTATTTCTATCATTTGTCTTCGAAACTTCCATGTTTTGAAGACTCTCATAAAAATCGCCTATTCACCCACCCCCTCTAGTCGATATAACGCACTTTCACCTGGCCATTCTTGGTATGGGGGCTCGACATCCTGGGCCCTTTCCCCTACGTTGTAGGGGGCTTTGAGTACTTGTACGTTGCGATCGACAAGTTCACAAAGTGGCCAGAGGTGGAAGAAGTGAGGAAGGTGACAGCACAGTCAGCCGTCAAGTTCTTCAAGGGGCAAGTGTGCTATTTTGGTGTGCCAAGCAGAGTCATCACCGACAACGGCACACAGTTCACAAGCCACACCTTCATGCAATACACCTAAGACCTCAGCAGCAGGGTCTGTTTCGCTTTCCTGGCACACCTACTGAGCAACGGCCAGGCGGAGAGGGAAAATGCTGAAGTGTTGCGAGGCCTGAGGACAAAGACTTTTGACAGGCTGCACAAGAGCGGAAAGTGCTGGATTGATGAGTTGCCGGCGGTTCTTTGGTCGATCAGAATGACGCCAAATCGAGCCACCGGCTAGACACCCTTTGCCCTCGTATACGGGGCAGAAGTAGTTCTCCCCATGGAACTCATATACGGGTCACCTCGAGTGCTCGCTTACGACGAGCTTGAGCAAGAGCAATTGCGGCAAGATGACACAACGCTTCTTGAGGAAGATCGTCTTCGAGCGGCTGTGAGAGCAGCACGCTACCAGCTAGCCTTGCGCTGCTACCATAGCGTCAAGGTTCATGCCCAAAGCCTTGAGGAAGGCGACCTTGTTCTTCGGTGCGTCCAGTCGGCCAAGAATTCCAATAAGTTGACACCAAAGTGGGAAGGCCCTTATCGTGTAATACGAGTCACCAGGCCTGGCGCAGTCTGCCTGGACACCGAAGTGTTGGGTAACGTAGCAGAAATTCAAAATTTTCCTACGTGTCACCAAGATCTATCTATGGAGAGACTAGCAACGAGGGGAAGGAGAGTGCATCTACATACCCTTGTAGATCGCTCAGCGGAAGCGTTCAAGTGAACGGGGTTGATGGAGTCGTACTCGTCGTGATTCAGATCACCGATGATCCTAGTGCCGAACGGACGGCACCTCCGCGTTCAACACACGTACAGCTCGACGATGTCTCCCACGCCTTGATCCAGCAAGGAGAGAGGGAGAGGTTGAGGAAGACTCCATCCAGCAGCAGCATAACGGCGTGGTGGTGATGGAGGAGCGTGGCAATCCTGCAGGGCTTCGCCAAGCACCTACGGGAGAGGAGGAGGTGTCACGGGAGGGAGGGAGGCGCCAAGGGCTCAGGTATGGATGCCCTCCCTCCCCTCCACTATATATAGGGGCAGGGGAGAGGGGGGAGGCGCAGCCTTGCCCCTTCCTCCAAGAAAGGGGTGCGGCTAAGAGGGGGGGAGGAGTCCATCCTCCCCAAGGCACCTCGGAGGTGCCTTCCCCCTTGAGGACTCTCCCCTTTTTCCTATATCTTGGCGCATGGGCCTCTAGGGGCTGGTGCCCTTGGCCCATGTAGGCCAAGGCGCACCCCCTATAGCCCATGTGGCCCCCCGGGGCAGGTGGCCCCACCCGGTGGGCCCCCGGGACCCTTCCGGTGGTCCCGGTACAATACCGATGACCCCGAAACTTGTCCCGATGGCCAAAACAGGACTTCCCATATATAAATCTTTACCTCCGGACCATTCCGGAACTCCTCGTGATGTCCTGGATCTCATCCGGGGCTCCGAACAACATTTGGTAACCACATACAAACTTCCTTTATAACCCTAGCATCATCGAACCTTAAGTGTGTAGACCCTACGGGTTCGGGAGACATGCAGACATGACCGAGATGTTCTCCGGTCAATAACCAACAGCGGGATCTGGATACCCATGTTGGCTCCCACATGTTCCACGATGATCTCATCGGATGAACCACGATGTCAAGGACTCAATCAATCCCGTATACAATTCCCTTTGTCTAGCGGTATGGTACTTGCCCGAGATTCGATCGTCGGTATACCGATACCTTGTTCAATCTCGTTACCGGCAAGTCTCTTTACTCGTTCCGTAACACATCATCCCATGATCAACCCCTTGGTCACATTGTGCACATTATGATGATGTCCTACCGAGTGGGCCCAGAGATACCTCTCCGTTTACACGGAGTGACAAAATCCCAATCTCGATTCGTGCCAACCCAACAAACACTTTCAGAGATACCCGTAGTGTACCTTTATAGCCACCCAGTTACGTTGTGACGTTTGGTACACCCAAAGCACTCCTACGGTATCCGGGAGTTGCACAATCTCATGGTCTAAGGAAATGATACTTGACATTAGAAAAGCTTTAGCATACGAACTACATGATCTTGTGCTAGGCTTAGGATTGGGTCTTGTCCATCACATCATTCTCCTAATGATGTGATCTCGTTATCAACGACATCCAATGTCCATGGTCAGGAAACCGTAACCATCTATTGATTAACGAGCTAGTCAACTAGAGGCTTACTAGGGACATGGTGTTGTCTATGTATCCACACATGTATCTGAGTTTCCTATCAATACAATTCTAGCATGGATAATAAACGATTATCATGAACAAGGAAATATAATAATAATCAATTTATTATTGCCTCTAGGGCATATTTCCAACAGTCTCCCACTTGCACTAGAGTCAATAATCTAGTTCACATCGATATGTGATTAACACTCAAGGTCACATCCCCATGTGACTAACACCCAAAGAGTTTACTAGAGTCAATAATCTAGTTCACATTTACCATGTGATTAACACTCGATGAGTTCTGGGTTTGATCATGTTATGCTTGTGAGAGAGGTTATAGTCAACGGGTCTGAACCTTTCAGATCCGTGTGTGCTTTACAAATCTCTATGTCATCTCCTACATGCAGCTACCACGTTCTATTTGGAGCTATTCCAAATAACTGTTCTACTTGGAGCTATTCTAAATTGTTGCTCCATTGTACGTATCCGGTATCTCTACTCAGAGCTATCCGGATAGGTGTTAAGCTTGCATCGACGTAACCCTTTACGACGAACTCTTTTACCACCTCCATAATTGAGAAAATTCCTTAGTCCACTAGTTACTAAGGATAACTTTGACCGCTGTCCTGTGATCCATTCTTGGATCACTCTTGTACCCCTTGACTGACTCATGGTAAAGCACACTTCAGGTGCGGTACACAGCATAGCATACTGTAGAGCCTATGTCTTAAGCATAGGGGACGACCTTCGTTCCTTTCTCTCTATTCTGCCATGGTCGAGCTTTAAGTCTTAACTTCATACCTTACAACTCAGGCAAGAACTCCTTCTTTGACTGATCCATCTTGAACACCTTCAAGATCACGTCAAGGCATGTGCTCATTTGAAAGTATTATTAAGCATTTTGATCTATCCTTATAGATCGTGATGCTCAATGTTCAAGTAGCTTAATCCAGGCTTTCCATTGAAAGACACTTTCAAAATAACCTTATATGCTTTCTAGAAATTCTACATCATCTCTGATCATCAATATGTCAACAACATATACACATCAGAAATTCTATAGTGCTCCCACTCACTTCTTTGGAAATACAAGTTTCTTATAAACTTTGTATAAATCCAAAATCTTTGATCATCTCATCAAAGCGTACATTCCAACTCCGAGATGCTTACTCCAGTCCTCAGAAGGATTGCTGGAGCTTTGCATACTTATTAGCATATTTCAGGATAGACAAAACCTTCCGGTTGTATCACATACAACCTTTCCTCAAGAATCGTCGAGGAAACAATGTTTTGACATCCTATCTGCAAGATTTCATAAATAATGCAGTAATTGATAATATAATTCCAACAGACTCTTAGCATCGCTACGAGTGAGAAAGTCTCATCGTAGTCAACTCCTTGAACTTGTCGAAAAACATCTTAACGACAAGTCGAGCTTTCTCAATGGTGACACTTACCATCATTGTCTGTCTTCCTTTCAAAATCCATATGTACCTAACAGCCTTACGACCATCAAGTAGTTCTTCCAAAGTCTACACTTTGTTTTCATACATGGATCCTCTCTCGGGTTTTATGGCCTTGAGCCATTTATCGGAATCCGGGCCCACCATCGCTTCTCCATAGCTCGTAGGTTCATTGTTGTCTAGCAACATGACTTCCAAGACAGGATTACGTACCACTCTGAAGTAGTATGCATCCTTGTCATCCCACGAGGTTTGGTAGTGACTTGATCCGAAGTTTCATGATCACTATCATAAGCTTCCACTTCAGTTGGTGTACGTGCCACAGGAACAACTTCTTGTGCCCTGCTACACACTTGTTGAAGTGACGGTTCAATAACCTCATCAAGTCTCCACCATCCTCCCACTCAACTTTTCGAGAGAAACCTTTCCTCGAAAAAGGACCCGATTCAAGAAACAATCCCTATTGCTTTCGGATCTGAATTAGGAGGTATACCCAACTGTTTTTGGGTGTCCTATGAAGATGCATTTTATCTGCTTTGGGTTCGAGCTTATCAACCTGAAACCTTTTCACATAAGCGTGCAGCCCCAAACTTTCAAGAAACGGCAACTTAGGTTTCTCCAAACCATAGTTCATACGGTGTCGTCTCAACGAAATTATGTGGTGCCCTATTTAAAGTGAATGTGGTTGTCTCTAATGCCTAACCCATGAACGATAGTGGTAACTCGATAAGAGACATCATGGTATGCACCATATCCAATAGGGTGCAACTATGACGTTTGGACACACCATCACACTATGGTGTTCCAGGCTGTATCAGTTGTGAAACAATTTCCACAATGTCTTAATTTTGTGCCAAACTCGTGATTCATATATTCATCTCTATGATCATATCATAGATCTTTTATCCTCTTGTCACGACGATCTTTCAACTTCACATTGAAATTACTTGAACCTTTCAATAATTCAGACTCGTGATTCATCAAGTAAATATACTCAACATCTACTCGAATCATCTGTGAAGTAAGAACATAACGATATTCACTGCATGCCTCAGCACTCATTGGACTACACACATCAAAATGTGTTACTTCCAACAAGTTGCTATCTTGTTCCATCTTACTGAAAACGAGGCTTTTCAGTCATCTTGCCCATGTGGTATGATTTGCATGTCCCAAGTGATTCAAAATCAAGTGAGTCAAAACGGTCCATTTGCATGGAGTTTCTTCATGCATATACACCAATAGACATGGTTCGCATGTCTCAAACTTTTCAAAAACGAGTGAGCCCAAAGATCCATCAATATGGAGCTTCTTCATGCGTTTTATACCGATATGACTTACGTGGCAGTGTCACAAGTAGGTGGTACTATCATTATTATCTTTTGGCATGAACATGTGTATCACTACGATCGAGATTTAATAAACCATTCATTTTAGGTGTAAGACCATTGAAGGTATTATTCAAATAAACAGAGTAACCATTATTCTCCTTAAATGAATAACCGTATCGCGATAGACGTAATCCAATCATGTCTATGCTCAACGCAAACACCAAATAACAATTATTTAGGTTTAACACCAATCTCTTTGGTAGAGGGAGCGTGCGATGCTTGATCATATCAAGCTTGGAAAAACTTCCAACACATATCGTCAGCTCACCTTTAGCCAGTCTCCGTTTATTCTGTAGCCTTTTGTTTCGAGTTACTAACACTTAGCAACCGAACCGGTATCTAATACCCTGGTGCTACTAGGAGTACTAGCAAAGTACACATTAACACAATGTATATCCAATATACTTCTATCGACCTTGCCAGCCTTCTTATCTACCAAGTATCTAGGGTAATTCTGCTCTAGTGGTTGTTCCCCTTATTACAGAAGCACTTAGTCTCGGGTTTGGGTTTTACCTTGGGTTTCTTCACTAGAGCAGCAGCTGATTTGCCGTTTCATGAAGTATCCCTTCTTGCCCTTGCCCTTCTTGAAACTAGTGGTTTCACCAACCATCAACAATTGATGCTCCTTCTTGATTTCTACTTTCGCGGTGTCAAACATCACGAATACCTCAAGGATCATCATATCTATCCCTGATATGTTATAGTTCATCACGAAGCTCTAACAGCTTGGTGGCAATGACTTTGGAAAACCATCACTGTCTTATCTGGAAGATCAACTCCCACTCGATTCAAATGATTGTTGTACTCAGACAATCTGAGCACAAGCTCAACGATTGAGCTTTTCTCCCTTAGTTTGTAGGCTAAGAAAATTGTTGGAGGTCTTATACCTCTTGACGTGGGCACGAGCCTGAAATCCCAATTTCAGCCCTCGAAACATCTCACATGTTCCGCGACATTTCGAAAACGTCTTTGGTGCCTCTACTTAAACCATTTAATTGAACTATCACGTAGTTATCAAAACGTGTATGTTTGATGTTCGCAACAACCACAGACAACGTTCGAGGTTCAGCACACTGAGCGGTGCATTAAGGACATAAGCCTTCTATGAAGCAATGAGGACAATCCTCAGTTTACGGACCTAGTCTGCATAATTGCTACTATCAACTTTCAACTAATTTTTCTCTAGGAACATATCTAAATAGTAGAACTATAGCGTGAGCTACGACATAATTTGCAAAATCCTTTTGACTATGTTCAGGATAATTAAGTTCATCTTATGAACTCCCACTCAGATAGACATCCCTCTAGTCATCTAAGTGATTACATGATCCGAGTCAAACTAGGCCGTGTCCGATCATCACGTGAGACGGACTAGTCATCATCGGTGAACATCTTCATGTTGATCGTATCTTCTATACGACTCATGCTCGACCTTTCGGTCTCCATGTTCCGAGGCCATGTCTGTACATGCTAGGCTCATCAAGTTAACCCTAAGTGTTTCGCGTGTGTAAATCTGTCTTACGCCCGTTGTATGTGAACGTTAGAATCTAACACCCGATCATCACGTGGTGCTTCGAAACACGAACTGTCGCAACGGTGCACAGTTAGGGGAGAACACTTCTTGAAATTGTTGTAAGGGATCATCTTATTTACTACCGTCGTTCTAAGCAAATAAGATGTATAAACATGATAAACATCACATGCAATCAAATAGTGACATGATATGGCCATCATCACTTTGCTCCTTTTGATCTCCATCTTCGGGGCTCCATGATCATCATCGTCACCGGCATGACACCATGATCTCCATCATCATGATCTCCATCATCGTGTCTTCATGAAGTTGCCTCGCCAACTATTACTTCTACTACTATGGCTAACGGTTAGCAATAAAGTAAAGTAATTACATGACGTTTAAGTTGACACGCAGGTCACAAATAAATAAAGACAACTCCTATGGCTCCTGCCGGTTGTCATACTCATCGACATGCAAGTCGTGATTCCTATTACAAGAACATGATCAATCTCATACATCACATCCTTTTTGGCCATATCACATCACATAGCATACCCTGCAAAAACAAGTTAGACGTCCTCTAATTGTTGTTTGCATGTTTTACGTGGCTGCTATGGGTTTCTAGCAAGAACGTTTCTTACCTACGCATGAACCACAACGTGATATGCCAATTGCTATTTACCCTTCATAAGGACCCTTTTCATCGAATCCGATCCGACTAAAGTGGGAGAGACAGACACCCGCCAGCCACCTTATGCAACTAGTGCATGTTTGTCGGTGGAACCGGTCTCACGTAAGCGTACGTGTAAGGTTGGTCCGGGCCGCTTCATCCCACGATGCCACCGAATCAAGATAAGACTAGTAACGGCAAGCATATTGAACAATATCGACACCCACAACTACTTTGTGTTCTACTCGTGCAAAGAATCTACGCAATAGACCTGGCTCATGATGCCACTGTTGGGTAACGTAGCAGAAATTCAAAATTTTCCTACGTGTCACCAAGATCTATCTATGGAGAGACTAGCAACGAGGGGAAGGAGAGTGCATCTACATACCCTTGTAGATCGCTCAGCGGAAGCGTTCAAGTGAACGGGGTTGATGGAGTCGTACTCGTCGTGATTCAGATCACCGATGATCCTAGTGCCGAACGGACGGCACCTCCGCGTTCAACACACGTACAGCTCGACGATGTCTCCCATGCCTTGATCCAGCAAGGAGAGAGGGAGAGGTTGACGAAGACTCCATCCAGCAGCAGCATAACGGCGTGGTGGTGATGGAGGAGCGTGGCAATCCTGCAGGGCTTCGCCAAGCACCTACGGGAGAGGAGGAGGTGTCACGGGAGGGAGGGAGGCGCCAAGGGCTCAGGTATGGATGCCCTCCCTCCCCTCCACTATATATAGGGGCAGGGGAGAGGGGGGAGGCGCAGCCTTGCCCCTTCCTCCAAGAAAGGGGTGCGGCTAAGAGGGGGGGAGGAGTCCATCCTCCCCAAGGCACCTCGGAGGTGCCTTCCCCCTTGAGGACTCTCCCCTTTTTCCTATATCTTGGCGCATGGGCCTCTAGGGGCTGGTGCCCTTGGCCCATGTAGGCCAAGGCGCACCCCCTACAGCCCATGTGGCCCCCCGGGGCAGGTGGCCCCACCCAGTGGGCCCCCGGGACCCTTCCGGTGGTCCCGGTACAATACCGATGACCCCGAAACTTGTCCCGATGGCCAAAACAGGACTTCCCATATATAAATCTTTACCTCCGGACCATTCCGGAACTCCTCGTGACGTCCGGGATCTCATCCGGGGCTCCGAACAACATCCGGTAACCACATACAAACTTCCTTTATAACCCTAGCGTCATCGAACCTTAAGTGTGTAGACCCTACGGGTTCGAGAGACATGCAGACATGACCGAGATGTTCTCCGGTCAATAACCAACAGCGGGATCTGGATACCCATGTTGGCTCCCACATGTTCCACGATGATCTCATCGGATGAACCACGATGTCAAGGACTCAATCAATCCCGTATACAATTCCCTTTGTCTAGCGGTATGGTACTTGCCCGAGATTCGATCGTCGGTATACCGATACCTTGTTCAATCTCGTTACCGGCAAGTCTCTTTACTCGTTCCGTAACACATCATCCCGTGATCAACCCCTTGGTCACATTGTGCACATTATGATGATGTCCTACCGAGTGGGCCCAGAGATACCTCTCCGTTTACATGGAGTGACAAAATCCCAATCTCGATTCGTGCCAACCCAACAAACACTTTCAGAGGTACCCGTAGTGTACCTTTATAGCCACCCAGTTACGTTGTGACGTTTGGTACACCCAAAGCACTCCTACGGTATCCGGGAGTTGCACAATCTCATGGTCTAAGGAAATGATACTTGACATTAGAAAAGCTTTAGCATACGAACTACATGATCTTGTGCTAGGCTTAGGATTGGGTCTTGTCCATCACATCATTCTCCTAATGATGTGATCCCGTTATCAACGACATCCAATGTCCATGGTCAGGAAACCGTAACCATCTATTGATTAACGAGCTAGTCAACTAGAGGCTTACTAGGGACATGGTGTTGTCTATGTATCCACACATGTATCTGAGTTTCCCATCAATACAATTCTAGCATGGATAATAAACGATTATCATGAACAAGGAAATGTAATAATAATCAATTTATTATTGCCTCTAGGGCATATTTCCAACACGAAGATGTTGTTCCAGAGAGCAACTCCTGGAACATTGAACATCTTCGCAAGTTTTACCCATAAGACACGGTTGCTGGGCCCCCTGGCAACCCAGCTTTTGTACAAGCCTTGTCGGAAAGGCATGTAACCCTCTATACAAAGCCAGCCGCAGACCCTGAGCATAAATAAATGAAGCACTGGCGCCCTAAGTTTTAGCGTGCATGCTAGCTTAATTCTCTCCCTCGGTTAGGGTTGATAGTGCATAGCGGCAAGTAACCCCTAGCCTAGAGGTCAAGTATGCGTCTTTCTGTCTTCTTTGGTTCGCAGGGCATGTGGACACTTCTGTTGAGCCACTTGGGAGAAAGAAAATGAACCGGCGCTCCGGCCCCGGCAAGCCAAGACTGCCGGGGGCTGAAGACACAAGGATCTAACCACGACAAGCCAAAGTTGCTGGGGGCTGCTGATTCAGGTAAGTCCTTCATCCCCTGTTGTGCATTTCCGTATGGAACTAGGACAAATGAAACCTCATTTTGCTCCAAGACCATTGTGCTCCCCCTTCTTCTTGTACCCAAGTCCCTGGGACAGAACCGGGTCGTAGACGTGGTGGCGAGGAAATAAACGAAGGGCCTAACTCTACTTCGCCCCTGCCTCCGCCAAAAGCGTAAGAATGGTCAACTGAAGTCAGGGGATGGCAAGGCCTGTTGCCGGGCAACAATGTTTATCTTAAAAATAACAAGGATTCGTTCCTTGGCATGGGCCTCTCTCACGCACAGAGAACTTGGCAAGCACCCTTTTTCATTAAAAACATCCCATACAGGTACAGTTCATATGGAATTAAAAACATGAGCAAGGGGATTACAAATTTTAAATCTAACAAGTGCCCGCAGGCTTACAAACTAAAAGAGATAAGATGCCCGTAATCCCTTTCTTGTTCCTCTCCTCGGAAGGTGGAACAAGATGGCAGGAGGGAAAAAAGAGCGCCTAGGCAAGGTACGAGGAGCAGAAGGCACCAAGAGAACATCTTGGTGCCAGGAAAGGAGCTGGAAGACGAGGCAGCGGGCCGGCAATACGCGACGAAGGCCTCGGTGCCTGCGTACTCCGACTTGACGGCCGCCGCCCGCCTTCTCCTGCCCTCCTACGCCAGCCGCCCAAGGAGACGACGGGGAGCTCCCCGATGGAGAGCTTGATGAGGACGGCCCTCGGCAGGCCGCACGACGTAGGGCGGGGTGACGTGATCAGTCGGAGACGAGGTCGACATGACCTTGCTCGACGCTCTCATCGTCGTTGTCGCTACCCTCCTCATCACTCCCGCTTGAAGAGGAGTATTCATCATCGGAGGAGCTCTCCACGCAGCACTTTAGGAGAGTTCCAAGATCTCCAAAGACCTTGACGAAGAGCATGCCACCCTCCATTAACTTGAAGTAGAGGACAAGCCCTGCCGTCAGGCTGTGGATGCGAGTGAACATATTCCATCTGCGGCGGAGGTACATGACGTGAGGAGCGGGGAAGTCGATGTCGACCCACGTGCCGCCGTTCTCGCTACCCCTCATGTGCAACCTGAGGGTCTAGGGTGGATTGAGCTCCATCTCCCGAGAAAATGGGGTAGGCATATGGAGGCAGCAACGCGGTGGCCGGCGCAGCATGATGAAGAACTCACGGGGCTGGTCCCCGACGTGGCCCTCCATCGGGGGAGGCATCGCTGGCGGAGGCGAGGCCGATGCACCGCCCCGTCCCCCTCTCCCCCGAGTGCCACGGCGACCTCGGCCTCAGCCCTCCCCCTTCCTCTCGTGGTCGGCTCCGCCGCCATGATCTCTTGGAGAGGAGGGACAGGCTGACGAGCAGCAACCCTCGCCGCCACTGTTGAAGGGCTGGCGCCTCCTCTCGCCATGGCAGATGGAAGAAAGGAGCCGAAGTGAATGGAGACGGATGATAAAAGGAGTGGGATGCCATCCCCCTTCCCCTCCTTATAAAGCAGCGGGGTCGGGGCTCGACCGCCCTACTCGGCCAATCCAGCCAACAGGGGCGCAGGGGATAGGGACCGACCCACTACCCCAATCGGCGATGGCCCGGTTTCCCGCCTCCACCGCCTGCCACCTGCATGGGGGACATGTGGTGAGCAAGAAGAATCGAAGGGACGTGTGGGGCGACCGTTCCCCACCCCGTGATCATGGGGCACTGACGCCTTAAAGACCACAACCCGAGTCGACCCAAGTAAATGAGCCGCGCCTCTGCGCCTTCCTCTTTTTATGGGGAAGGTGCGAGCCGCCTCTTTACCACGATGTGACGCATGTGTGCGGAAACTGCCCCATGCATGACCCCCATGTCATGCACGACCCTCCACGTCGCGCGTTCAATGCAGGTCGTGTGGAAGCGCTGCGGACAAGAAGTTACTGCGGTAAAATCTGGCCCACCTGCCCGCGCACCGTTCTAGGCCTAGCCCAACAACGCGGCGCACTTATGTGTGGCCCAGGCCCGTGGGCTCCTGTCGTGGTACAAAAGTAGGGGCTCTTCTTTTGACCCCTTTACTTGTGCACGGGCAGTCAGAGCCGCGTGCCACAGCCACACTTAGCAGGGCAGAGGAGGGAAGCCGGAGAGAAGTCGAAGCACGAGACAACCAAGGCAACTCCAAGACCAGAAGCGCATGAGAGCAAGAGGGCGAGGTGGACTCCCTCGGCAAGATCCTTACTGAGGCAGCCTCCGCAGCCCCGACAAGAGACTTGTCGGGGCAACTTGCCCGATGCCAGCGGAGCAAGCCACCCTTGAGCCCGCAGGCTCCAACCCCACCAACTACATTGGAACCAAGGCTTGGGAGGCGCCTCTGTGGTGGCATGCAAATCTTCGTCAAGATCATAAACATGTGAGATCAGATGAGGACCAGAAGACAGCGACCCTCGGCGGGATCCTAGCCGAGGGAATCCACAAGGCCCCCGACAAGACCCTTGCCGGGGACGACTACAACGCCACGGCAATACCTTTGTCGGGCCCTGGCAAGGCCCTTGCCGAGGGCATCAGCAGGGCCACTGCCAGGCCCGCGCCAGCCAAGACTCCACCACCGTCCCCAAGCAGCTGCTAGCTCAACCACCTAGGCATGCACCTGCGTGGCGACGGGCGGCCTCTACACCAACTCGGCAAGCACCTGTGTGGTGGCATGCGACCCTTCATGAAGGCTCCACCACCGCGCCAGCCTAGTAGCCTGCCAACGTGGCGCTATGACGCCTCGTCAGCTCGGACGTGTGTCGAAGCCAGGTGTGGTGGTGACAGGTGGGACGTGCTTCCTTACCACCCCCGATAAAAGTGAGGGGGGCATGTCGGCAATGCATTAAATGTGTTTGTACGACGGGGCCAGAGGATAGACTCATCCACTGTAGACCTTTCCACCTCTTGTGTGCCACTATGGCAACCCCTTTTCGCCTATAAAAGGAGGCCCGAGGCGTCCAGGAGGGGGATTCGGCTCTTTTGGGAAAGTTGCACCCTGTAGCTAGATCAAGAACACAAGAACACTCAAATGCATCCACCAAAGAAGGATTAGGGTATTATGCATCTTCGCGGCCCGAACCTGGGTAAACGATCTGTGTGCTTCCTGTCAGACCCGCTCTTTGCACAACCTCGCGCTCGCCAACCGTAGAAGGGATCCCAGTGACCCCATAGGTGTCGTTTCCACCGACACTTAGTTATAAAGCAAACAAGCACACACGAGAATATTCACCCCACGCTATTGCTCCCCGGCAACAGCGCCAGAAAAAGGTCTTGATAACCCACAAGCATAGCGGATCAATTGTAGCCTCTTTCGATAAGTAAGAGTGCCGAATCCAATGAGAAGCTAAAGGTAGAACAATTATTCCCTCAAGTTCTATCGACCACTAATACGTCTCCATCGTATCTATAATTTTTGATTGTTCCATGCCAATATTATTCAACTTTCATATACTTTTGGCAACTTTTTATAGTATTTTTGGGACTAACATATTGATCTAGTGCCCAGTGCCAGTTCCTGTCTGTTGCATGTTTTTGATTTCGCAGAATATCCATATCAAACGGAATCCAAACAGGATAAAAATAGATGGAGCTTATTTTTGGAATATTTGGAAAATTCCGGAAGAAAAATCCATGTGAGACGGTGCCCGAGGTGGCCACGAGGCAGGGGGCGCGCCTTCCCTCCCTGGGCGCGCCCCTGACCCTCGTGGGCCACCCGTAAGGCGGTTGATGCCCTTCTTCGGCCGCAAGAAATCTAATTTTCGGAAGAAAAAAAATCACGGCGAAGGTTTCGGTCCAGTCGGAGTTACGGATCTCCATATATACCCGAAACGGTGAAAGGGAAGAATCGGAGAACGCAGAAACAGAGAGAGACAGAGAGACAGATCCAAACTCGGAGGGGCTCTCGCCCCTCCCGTGCCATGGAGGCCATGGACCAGAGGGGAAACCCTTCTCCCATCTAGGGAGGAGGTCAAGGAAGAAGAAGAAGAAGGAGGGGGCGCTCTCCCCCTCGCTTCCGGTGGCACCGGAGTGCCACCGGGGGCCATCATCATCATCGCAATCTACACCAACACCTCTGCCATCTTCACCAACATCTCCATCACCTTCCCCCCCTATCTACAGCGGTCCACTCTCCCGCAACCCGTTGTACCCTCTACTTGAACATGGTGCTTTATGCTTCATATTATTATCCAATGATGTGTTGCCATCCTATGATGTCTGAGTAGATTTTCGTTGTCCTATCGGTGGTTGATGAATTGCTATGATCGATTTAATTTTCTTATGGTTATTTTGTTGTCCTTTGGTACCCATCATATGATTGCGCATGTGGATCACACCCTAGGGTTAGTTGTATGTTGATAGTGTTGGGGAACGTAGTAATTTCAAAAAATTCCTACACACACGCAAGATCATGGTGATGCATAGCAACGAGAGGGGAGAGTGTTGTCTACGTACCCTCGTAGACCGAAAGCGGAAGCGTTAGCACAACGCGGTTGATGTAGTCGTACGTCTTCACGATCCGACTGATCAAGTACCGAACGTACGACAACTCCGAGTTCAGCACACGTTCAACTCGATGACGTCCCTCGAACTCCAATCCAGCTGAGTGTTGAGGGAGAGTTTCGTCAGCACGACGGCGTGGTGACGATGTTGATGTTCTACCGACGCAGGGCTTCACCTAAGCACCGCTACAGTATTATCGACGTGGACTATGGTGGAGGGGGGCACCGCACACGGCTAAAAGATCAACGTGATCAATTGTTGTGTCTCTGGGGTGCCCCCTGCCCCCGTATATAAAGGAGCAAGGGGGGTGCGGCCGGCCAGGGAGAGGGCGCGCCAGGAGGAGTCCTACTCCCACCGGGAGTAGCACTCCCCCCTTTCCTAGTTGGAATAGGATTCGTGAGAAGGAAAGAGAGAGGGGAAGAAGGAAAGAGGGGGCCGGCCCCCCTTGCCCTAAACCAATTCGGTTTGGGCCTTGGGGGGTGCGACCCACACTCCCCTTCCTTCCTATATTTCCACTAAGGCCCATATAGGCCCATTAAGCTCCCGGGGGGTTCCGGTAACCTCCCGTTACTCCAGTAAAATCCCGATTTCACCCGGAACACTTCCGATATCCAAACATAGGCTTCCAATATATCAATATTCATGTCTCGACCATTTCGTGACTCCTCGTCATGTCCTTGATCACATCCGGGACTCCGAACAACCTTCGGTACATCAAAACATATAAACTCATAATATAACTGTCATCGTAACGTTAAGCGTGCGGATCCTACGGGTTCGAGAACTATGTAGACATGACCGAGACACGTCTTCGGTAAATAACCAATAGCGGAACCTGGATGCTCATATTGGCTCCCACATATTCTACGAAGATCTTTATCGGTCAAACCGCATAACAACATACGTTGTTCCCTTTGTCATCGGTATGTTACTTGCCCGAGAGTCGATCGTCGTATCTCAATACCTAGTTCAATCTCGTTACCAGCAAGTCTCTTTACTCGTTCCGTAATACATCATCCCGCAACTAACTCATTAGTTGCAATTCTTGCAAGGCTTAAGTGATGTGCATTACTGAGAGGGCCCAAAGATACCTCTCCGACAATCGGAGTGACAAATCCTAATCTCGAAATACGCCAACCCAACAAGTACCTTTGCAGACACCTGTAGAGCACCTTTATAATCACCCAGTTACGTTGTGATGTTTGGTAGCAGACAAAGTGTTCCTCCGGTAAACGGGAGTCGCATAATCTCATAGTCATAGGAACATGTATAAGTCATGAAGAAAGCAATAGCAACAAACTAAACGATCAAGTGCTAAGCTAACGGAATGGGTCAAGTCAATCACATCATTCTCCTAATGATGTGATCCCATTAATCAAATGACAACTCATGTCCATGGTTAGGAAACATAACCATCTTTGATTAACGAGCTAGTCAAGTAGAGGCATACTAGTGACACTCTGTTTGTCTATGAATTCACACATGTATTATGTTTCCGGTTAATACAATTCTAGCATGAATAATAAACATTTATCATGATATAAGGAAATAAATAATAACTTTATTATTGGCTCTAGGGCATATTTCCTTCAGTCTCCCACTTGCACTAGAGTCAATAATCTAGTCCACATCGCCATGTAATTTAACATCAATAGTTCACATCACCATGTGATTAACACCCATAGTTCACATCGTCATGTGACCAACACCCAAAGGGTTTACTAGAGTCAATAATCTAGTTCACATCGCTATGTGATCAATACCCAAAGAGTACTAAGGTGTTATCATGTTTTGCTTGTGAGGGAAGTTTAGTCAACGGGTCTGCCACATTCAAATTCGTATGTATTTTGCAAGTTTATATGTCAACAATGCTCTGCACGGAGCTACTCTAGCTAATTGATCCCACTTTCAATATGTATCCAGATTGAGACTTAGAGTCATCTGGATCAGTGTCAAAACTTGCCTCAACGTAACCCTTTACGACGAACCTTTTGTCACCTCCATAAGCGAGAAACAAATCCTTATTCCACTAAGGATAATTTTGACCAATGTCCAGTGATCTACTCCTAGATCACTATTGTACTCCCTTGCCAAACTCGGGGTAGGGTATACAATAGGTCTGGTACACAGCATGGCATACTTTATAGAACCTATGGCTGAGGCATAGGGAATGACTTTCATTCTCTCTCTCTCTCTCTCTCTTCTGCAGTGGTCGGGTTTTGAGTCTTACTCAACTTCACACCTTGTAACACAGGCAAGAACTCCTTTTTGACTGTTCCATTTTGAACTAGTTCAAAATCTTGTCAAGGTATGTACTCATTAAAAACTTATCAAGCGTCTTGATATATCTCTATAGATCTTGATGCTCAATATGTAAGCAGCTTCACCGAGGTCTTTCTTTGAAAAAACTCCTTTCAAACATTCCTTTATGCTTTGCAGAATAATTCTACATTATCTCCGATCAACAATATGTCATACATACACTTATCAGAAATTCTGTAGTGCTCCCACTCACTTTCTTGTAAATACAGGCTTCATCGCAAGTCTGTATAAAACTATATGCTTTGATCAACTTATCAAAGCCTATATTCCAACTCCGATATGCTTGCACCAGTCCATAGATGGATCGCTAGAGCTTTGCATATTTTGTTAGTACCTTTAGGATTGACAAAACCTTCTGGTTGCATCATATACAACTCTTCTTTAATAAATCCATTTAGGAATGCAGTTTTGTTTATCCATTTGCCAGATTTCATAAAATGCAGCAATTTCTAACATGATTCGGATAGACTTAAGCATAGATATGAGTCAGAAATTCTCATCGTAGTCAACACCTTGAACTTCTCGAAAACCTTTTTGCGACAATTCTAGCTTTGTAGATGGTAACACTACTATCAGCGTCCGTCTTTCTCTTGAAGATCCATTTAATCTCAACGGCTCACCGATCATTGGGCAAGTCAATCAAAGTCCATACTTTGTTCTCATACATGGATCTCATCTCAGATTTCATGGCCTCAAGCCATTTCGCGGAATCTGGGCTCATCATCGCTTCCTCATAGTCCGTAGGCTCGTCATGGTCAAGTAGCATGACCTCCACAACAGGATTACCGTACCACTCTAGTGCGGATATCACTCTGGTTTACCTACGAGGTTTTGTTAGTAACTTGATCTGAAGTTACATGATCATCATCATTAGCTTCCTCACTAATTGGTGTAGTAGTCATAGGAACAGATTTCTGTGATGAACTACTTTCCAATAAGAGAGCAGGTACAGTTACCTCATCAAGTTCTACTTTCCTACCACTCACTTCTTTCGAGAGAAACTCCTTCTCTAGAAAGGATCCATTCTCAGCAATGAATATCTTGCCTTCGGATCTGTGATAGAAGGTGTACCCAATATTTTCTTTTGGGTATCCTATGAAGACGCACTTCTCTGATTTGGGTTTGAGCTTATCAGGTTGAAACTTTTTCACATAAGCATTGCAACCTCAAACTTTAAGAAACGACAGCTTAGGTTTCTTGCCAAACCATAGTTCATACGGTGTCGTCTCAACGGATTTAGATGGTGACCTATTTAACGTGAATGTAGCTGTCTCTAATGCATAACCCCAAAACGATAGTGGTAAATCGGTAAGAGACATCATAGATCGCACCATATCTAATAGAGTACGATTACGATGTTCGGACACACCATTACACTGTGGTGTTCCAGGTGGCGTGAGTATTGAAACTATTTCACATTGTTTTAACTGAAGGCCAAACTCGTAACTCAAATATTTTACTTCTACTATCATATCGTAGAAATTTTTATTTTTGTTACGATGATTCTCCACTTCACTCTGAAATTCTTTGAACTTTTCAAATGTTTCAGACTTGTGTTTCATCAAGTAGATATACTCATATCTGCTCAAATCATCTGTGAAGATCAGAAAATAATGATACCTTGTCAGGACCCCGACTCAATGTCACATCGATCTAGCCTGTAACACCTCATATCACTTTGCGGCCTCACGCACGGTATTCCCACGGGTGTCGCCTTACCTTTGCCCGGGACCGTTTGCGCCTTTTGGCTCACGTATATGATGATGTCGCTAGCATCCATATGATAAGGAGCCCGGGCTGACATGACTAGTCGTAAACCCAAAGTGGCACAGACTTACAGGGATAGGCATCCATGACCCAGCATCGAACGTGTCGGTCATCAGCAAGTGGGTCCGGGCTGTAGCACTGGGCTAGCAGGACTCCGGTAAACCGGGCTGTAGCGGGCTAACAGGACTCCGGTACTCAATGCATGACATTTCCCCGAAGGGATAGACACTGGAACGAAGAAGGACACATGCCGGCCAGCCTAAGTGTTCCGGAGCAGTAGCAAGCTACCATGTCTCAATGGAAACACTAGGAGACATTTCCCGGTAAGGGAGGCTACTAAAGATAAACAACTAGATAGTCAGATCCCACACATACCAAGCATTTCAGTAACATACACGTAATATGCTCGATATGTGCAAATACAACATGGCATCACAACATGACTCTACAACTCAAGTATTTATTCATTAGGCTCCGAGGAGCGAGATATTACAAACATAGGTCTCATGACCCAACATTCAGAGCATACAAATCAAAACACAAGCGGAAGCTATCATGTCTGAGTACAGACATCTATAAATGAAAAAGGCTGAGAAGCCTGACTATCTACCAAATCCTGCCGAGGCACAAGATCGTAGCTGAGGTAACAAGCTAAACATCGAAGTCCACGTGGAACTACTAGTGAGACCGAAGTCTCTCTGCAAAAACATAAAATAGGCAAACATGAGTACAAATGTACCCAGCAAGACTTACATCAGAACTAACTACATATGCATCATTATCAACAAAGGGGATGGTGGAGTTTAACTGCAGCAAGCCAGCTTTGACTCGGTGGCTAACCTAAACTACGACTGCAAGTAACTCTTTTGAGGTGGCGCACACGAGTCCACATATTCACCATATCAATACACCACTATGGATCCGCTCCCGTCTCCCTACGAGAACGCCATCCATAGCACTCACGCTTATCTTGCGCATTTTAAAGTATCCACTTTCACTTGTCTATGAACTGATATAAGCAACCCAGAAGTCCTTTTCCGCGGACACGGCTATTCGAATAGATGATGTTAACCCTGCAGGGGTGTACTTCTTCATACATGTTTCCACCACTTAGCGTCTGCACACGACATGTGCTCGGCAGACTTCAAGCGAAAGCCGACGTGGGTGTAGACCACGACCTACCTAAACACTCAAGTCTCTAGTCCAGGTTTATCGCCTATTCGGGTTCCATCCATGAGGAGATCCGGCCGGAGTTTCGCTCACGGCCCCAAACGATGTGAACAGGGTTCCCGAGATACCAAACGGGCATCCGGTACACCGTGCCACGTACCTACCGCATCACAGCCCACCCCTACGGTCAGCGCTGTCCACGGCCTCCAGTAAGCTACAAACACCAGAAACTACTTGCAACTCCTGGACAGAGGACTAGGGTGAATAAGAAGTCGAGCGGGGTCATATTTCAGGGCCCAATGTATGGTAGTAGCTGAATCATGGATCACAAACACAGAACTCAGTTCCTGAGGACGGCTTCAATGAGACAACCCACCATGTACTCCTACATGGCCTCTCACCGATACCTTTTACCAAATCGTGTTCACACACTTAGCTCACACATAGTAGGACATGTTCACACACCTCTGATTCATCCCTGATGAATCAGACCTGACTCAACTCTAAGCAGTAGCAGGCATGACAAACAAACATGAATGAGTAGGCACAACAGGGCTCAAACAACTCCTACTCATACTAGTGGGTTTCATCTATTTACTGTGGAATGACAGGTCATGCAAAGGATAAAGGGGTTCAGCTACCGCAGCAAGTAACAGATGAATCGTTGTTGTCCTAATGCAGTAAAAGAGAGCAGGAGTGAGAGAGTGGGATTGTATCGGAATGAACAAGGGGGTTTTGCTTGCCTGGCACTTCTGAAGATAATATAGTTCTTCATCGGTGTCATCGATCACATCGCCGGTACACGTCTATCGAGAGGGGACAATTACCGGCAAACAAGGAAGAACGCAATCAATGCAATGCGACAATATGATGCATGAATGTGACATGGCAATATGATGTGATTTGTGCTGATGCAACTAAACCAGATTAAATGAAGTTGGTTTGAATCCAGGATTCAAATTCAAACTCCATATGTGATTATTCAGATGCCATTTAATTGATTTGTCCTAAACAGTGGTGATAAGTTGTTCTAACATGCATGGAAATGGTACAGATGGATTCCTTGAATTTTTCTGATAATTTTTCATATATAAATTATTTAATTTGGAGTTACGGTTGAATTTCTATGATTTATTGAAGTTTAGGGCATATTCTGAAAATAAATAAATCATTTCTGACTTATTTAAAATCCCAGAAGCATATACTGCGTCAGCATGACGCCGGGGTGACGTCAGCAGGTCAAAGGCGTCGACCAGGTCAAACCTGACCAGTGGGACCCACTGGTCAGTGACCCAGTCAACTAACCAAGTTAGTTAGCCCTAACTAACTGGATTGGGCCCACTGGTCAGTGACTAACCTAAATATGATTAGCCCTAACTAACTTAGTTAGCCGGGCGGGGCCCGCATGTCAGTGGCTCACCTAATTAACTAAGTTAATTAACACTAACTAACCTAACACTAATTAGGCAGGCGCCTGGGCCCACACATCAAGGTCTCGAGATCAACAATTAACATACGGAAGTAATAGGATCTGAAACGAGGCTTAATTCCAACAATTCTATAAGTCTACGGATTAGTAACACGTGATCCTGATGGAAAGAAGAGATAACCTAGTTCTTAATCCCCATAGAAGAGAAGATGATGACTCAGATCAGAAGGCCATGAGGTATAAGGAGTAAAAAGAGCCTTACGTTCCATCCCACAATCAATTCCCTTATATAACCAAAGAATTTCTAGACTCAACTTCGACCAGTTTGGCTTGGTAATCCTACAGGTAGTCAAGCTCTGATACCAACGCTGTCAGGACCCCGACTCAATGCCACATCGATCTAGCATGTAACACCTCATATCACTTTGCGGCCTCACGCACGGTATTCCCACGGGTGTCGCCTTACCTTTGCCCGGGACCGTTTGCGCCTTTTGGCACACGTATATGACAGTGTCGCTAGCATCCATATGATAAGGAGCCCGGGCTGACATGGCTAGTCGTAAACCCAAAGTGGCACAGACTTACAGGGACAGGCATCCATGACCCAGCATCGAACGTGTCGGTCATCAGCGAGTGAATCCAGGCTGTAGCACTGGGCTAGCAGGACTCCGGTGAACCGGGCTGTAGCGGGCTAACAGGACTCCGGTATTCATCGCGTGACATTTCCCCGAAGGGACAGACACAGGAACGAAGAAGGACACATGCCGGCCAACCTAAGTGTTCCGGAGCAGTAGCAAGCTACCATGGCTCGGTGGAAACACTAGGAGACATTTCCCCGTAAGAGAGGCTACTAAAGATAAACAACTAGATGGTCAGATCCCACACATACCAAGCATCTCAATAACATACACACAATATGCTCGATATGTGCAAATACAACATGGCATCACAACATGACTCTACAACTCAAGTATTTTAATCAATAGGCTCCGGGGAGCGAGATATTACAAACATGGGTCTCATGACCCAACAATCAGAGCATACAAGTCAAAGCACAAGCGGAAGCTATCATGTCTGAGTACAGACAACTATAAATGAAAAAGGCTGAGAAGCCTGACTATCTACCAGATACTGCCGAGGCACAAGATCGTAGCTGAGGTAACAAGCTAAACGTCGAAGTCCATGCGAAACTACTAGTGAGACCGAAGTCTCTCTGCAAAAACATAAAATAGGCAAACGTGAGTACAAATGTACCCAGCAAGACTTACATCAGAACTAACTACATATGCATCATTATCAACAAAGGGGATGGTGGGGTTTAACTGTAGCAAGCCAGCTTTGACTCGGTGGCTATCCTGAACTACGACTGCAAGCGACTCTTTGAGGTGGCGCACACGAGTCCACATATTCACCATATCAATACACCACTATGGATTCGCTTCCGTCTCCCTACGAGAACGCCATCCATAGCACTCACGCTTATCTTGCGTATTTTAGAGTATCCACTTTCACTTGTCTATGAACTGATATAAGCAACCCAGAAGTCCTTTTCCGCGGACACGGCTATTCGAATAGATGATGTTAACCCTGCAGGGGTGTACTTCTTCATACATGTTTCCACCACTTAGCGTCTGCACACGACATGTGCTCAGCAGACTTCAAGCGAAAGCCGACGTGGGTGTAGACCACGACCTACCTAAACACTCAAGTCTCTAGTCCAGGTTTATCGCCTATTCGGGTTCCATCCATGAGGAGATCCGGCCGGAGTTTCGCTCACAGCCCCAAACGATGTGAACAGGGTTCCGTGACACCAAACGGGCGCCCGGTATACCCGGCCACGTGCCTACCGCATCACAGCCCACCCCTACGGTCAGCGCTGTCCACGGCCTCCAGCATACTACAAACACCAGAAACTACTTGCAACTCCTGGACAGAGGACAAGGGTGAATAAGAAGTCGAGCGGGGTCATATTTCAGGGCCCAATGTATGGTAGTAGCTGAATCATGGATCACAAACACAGAACTCAGTTCCTAAGGACGGCTTCAATGAGACAACCCACCATGTACTCCTACATGGCCTCTCACCGCTACCTTTACCAAATCGTGTTCACACACAGTAGGACATGTTCACACGCCTCTGATTCATCCCCGATGAATCAGACCTGACACAACTCTAAGCAGTAGCAGGCATGACAAACAAGCAAGAATGAGTAGGCACAACAGGGCTCAAACAACTCCTACTCATGCTAGTGGGTTTCATCTATTTACTGTGGCAATGACAGGTCATGCAAAGGATAAAGGGGTTCAGCTACCGCAGCAAGTAACAAATATGTCGTTGTTGTCCTAATGCAGTAAAAGAGAGCAGGAGCGAGAGAGTAGGATTGTATCGGAATGAACAAGGGGGTTTTGCTTGCCTGGCACTTCTGAAGATAACATTGAGTCTTCATCAGTGTCAACGATCACAACGTCGGAACATCGTCTATCGGGCGGGAACAGATACCGGCAACAAGGAAGAAATACAATCAATGCAATGCACAATATGATGCATGCTCATGACATGGCAATATGAATGTGTTTTGAGCTAATGCAACTAGCAACAGATTAAATGAAGTTGGTTTGAATACAAGATTCAAATTCAAACTCCATATGTGATTATTCAAATGCCATTTAATTGATTTGTGCTAAACAGCAGCTATAAGTTGTTCTAACATGCATGAAAATGGTACAGATGGATTCCTTGAATTTTTCTGATAATTTTTCATATATAAATTATTTAATTTGGAGTTACGGTTGAATTTCTATGATTTTTAGAAGTTTATACAATTTTCTGGAATTTCCTGATTATTTATAAAATAAACTAAATTCCAGAAAAGGAATATTGCGTCAGCATGGCGTTGGCATGACGTCAGCAGGTCAACAGGGGCTGGTCCGGTCAAACCTGACCAGTGGGGCCCACTGGTCAGTGACTCAGGTGACTAACAGAGTTAATTAATTCTAACTAATCAAATTAATAGCCACGGGGCCCACTGTCAGTGTCAGCAGGGGTAATTAGTTTAACTAATTCAATTAGTACTAATCCTAATTAACTAACAGAGCAATTAGCACTAATTAATATCCTACACTAATTCAGTCAAAGGCCGGCCCCACATGTCATGGACACAAGGGGGGGGGTCCCGCCGTGGTCAAAGTGGGTCAAACCCACCGGCGACATGACGCCGGCGAGGCCCGAGACGGCGGCGCGAACCGGAAACGCGCTACAGGGCACGGGCGAGGCCGTGCTTGGGCTCGTTGGAGAGCCCTTGCTGGTGCGCATCGAACGGTGGTGGTGGCCGTGCCTGTGGTGGCCGGTACCGACGACGGCGAGCTCGTGAGCGGCGGCCAGAGTTCGGGTGCGGTCGGGTTCGGCGCTGCTGCTCGCAAAGGAGGGAGCTGAGGCGCTGGAGGGGCTCTACGGGTCACTGGGGTCATCAGGAGCACTCGGAGGCAACGAGCGCAGGTGGAGGAGCTCGGGAGCACGAAGCTCACCGGCCATGGCGGACGGCGACCTCGGGTGCTCGTGGGGCGGCGGCTACAGGGCATGCGCGAGAGAGAGAGGTGAGGGGAAAGGAAGAGGGGCTCACGGCGGACTCGCAGAGCAGCTCAATGGGCTCGGGGAAGCTTCTGCGACAGAGAATTGACGGCGGCGATCTCCGGTGGCCGATGAGGGGAACGGCGGTGCTTGCGACGTCCAGGGGCTTCCGGCGTCGGACGGCTCGGTGAGGAGGAAGAGAGGGACGAGGCGGTGGCTGTGGCCGCGGCGAACGGCGTCGGTGGCGACGACCGTGCGTGTGAGAGAGAGACAGAGGAGGGGATGAGGCGAGGGAGAGTGCGAGAGGGAGTCGGGGCAGCGTGGCGTCATCCAGGCACGGGGTCAGGGAGGAGGACGAGCCTTCAGCGCGAAGCAGGAGGTGGCCAGAGCAGGGTGGAGGTGGCGTGCGCGGCGGCGTCGCGGTGTCCCTCCTCTGCCTACTGGCACGAGGAGGAAGGCGACAGAGGGAGGCGCCTGGTGGGCTGGGCCGCACCGGTGGGCTGCCAGCACAGGAGCTGGGCCGGTTGCTGGCGCCAGGTGGGGCGCTAGGTGGGCTGCAGGTAGGTGGCCCAGGTAGGCTTCTGCTCTTTTTTTATATTTCTGTTCTGTTTTCTTTTATTTAATCTTTTGCCACTGTTTTGAATTTAAAATAATCCAAACAATGCCAAAAACTCCTCTGAATATTTTTATTTTGCTAGATGGACTTTTCCAAAAGCTCATAAAATATTTTAGGGGGTATTTGAAATTATATTCTAATTATATGAATATAATTCAAATTCAAATAGCTAATGATTTAAATTCAAAATCCCAAAAATAAATCCTTAAAAATGTTCAATATCTTGGTTGGGACCAGAACCCTTGCCAAAAATTATCAAACATTTAAGAAGAGCATTTTGGAACCATGAATGAGATTTTAGGGTTTTTGCCCTTCTTTTATTTAGGGTTTTGAGGCTTCCAAATTTCCCCAGTTCAAGTTCAAAAATTTAAACATGATGCAAACACTAGGCAGCACCAGAAGCTAGGGATGTGACAACTCACCCCCACTAAACAAGAATCTCGTCCCGAGATTCAAGCGTAGGGTAAGGTGAAGGGGGAACGCAAACTAGCACAATCTTCACGATCCAGGTTGCCCTTCATAAGAACATTGATTCGATCACCATCATTGTCTTGATGTCTTGCTCTGGGAACTCCAACCAACATGACAACGAGAGAAGAAGGGAACTCTAGAAGGATCAATCTTCTCGAAGGTCGAACAACTCAGGATTAACTCTCGGAATGAGACGTAGCAACATCTATCGAGATGAGAGACGAAGCACACCTCTAGAGGGATGGAGTGGAACAGATGATGAGGGTTCACTAGGTAGACAACAATTTCACACTTAAAAAGGTGGTAAACGGTTGTCAACGTAGCGAGGAGTTGAGTTGCCATGACACCACAACGAGGCACCTTAAGAATGGTGACTCGTAGATATATCCCCTTAAGTGGCAAAAAGAATTACCTTTGATTCAGAGATCATTGAAACTCTTTAAACCAGCCTAAGGCAATTCTCGAGCGATCGTTTGGAGGGGGTTGGTAGAATGGCATACTCGGACTTGGATGATGTGGATTACCTTGTTGAAGACAACGTAATGGATGAATTTGATTACCACCGGAAATGGAAGAGACCCATGGTAGAATGGCACAGTGGCGGTGCAAGCTGGGAACAAAATGCAAATGCTGGGAATGATTCTGGTAACTAGGGAAGAACCCAACAATAGAGAGTGAATTCACTGTTTGAAAAGGTCATAGCATTACCGAGGAAACTGAGAGGAATCCCAGTTAGTGCCGATGATAACACGTAGCGCTTGTGCGTGCTCTCAAGAACTTGAGCATTTCCATAATCATCAGGGTTTTACCAACATCCATGACAAGGGTGCTGACAACACAACATACTACCATGATGAATAGCGATGGACGATGCAGATGCAAAAGAAGATAACACCTTCCCAGATTTCACCTTGGCGAGGCCAAGGGGACGAAATCTGGATGATCGACCGAGAGACATTTAGCACTCCGCTCCTAATGTTCTCCTTGATGTACTAGCGTATCCCATTCCTTGAAATGGTCTGGTATCTAGAACATCAGGTAAAGGTCGTACTTCGGAAACACTAAAATCATAAGGCATAGCTAGGGGGTAAATCCTACGAAGTCCTTATGGGGAGGTGGCCAACTTCCTCAAACAAGATACTATAATAATAGGTCTACCAGATGGGTGTGTTGGCCACGACATCCACCTTGCCGGTTATCGAGAGACCAATATTATAGTTCTTGGGAAATGTTCCAACCATCACATCTGCCTGAGATTCAGATCTGGTTGGTGTCAGGATATTCCAGACTCATCAAGTCTAGAAAGAAAAATGAAAGTTTGCAACACAAATCGACGAGATGACGTTGCGAGATTCTCGGGAAATGAATTACGATAGCAAGCTCCAAAACATGAGCTGGTTCTGCTACAAACATATGAACACGTTGTCCGAGACAAGCATGGCCACGTAGTAGTCTTACAATAAAACACTACCGAGTTCTGGTAGGGAACCATCATTGAGGATATAGGAATCTGGTGCACGAACTAGTATTTGCACAGCAACTCCGTTTCCTTGAACAAATCAATCAGTGGCTTGGTGTGCTAGGGACACATATAGAATGGAGGTTGCAAGTCTCCGAACCACAGAATACTTCGCACGTATGCATGACTGATTTGGGATGATTCCAAAGGAAACAACATTGACTTTCTCGAATCCATGGCGGCAACTTGCATCAAGTGCACATGAACTGGAGGAAGTCACTTCTTACATCCGAACATATGCTTCATGAACTAGCATGAAGAAATGCTTTCAAAAGTTTCCAACACTAGCTTAATGTTCAACAAATCATGGAGGAGATAAGGATGTGGTCAATGGGCTCAACAACAATTCATCCGGGTTTCCTTTTAAAAGGAATTCCATAGTTAAGTGAACACGGTGATAGCATTGGTCAGACCAAAGAATATACTGGTGTATGCTCGAGGAAAACCCACGAGTAAGACAACATTACGAACATCGTTGGTTCTGATTTGATTTGAGGATAGCCCACACCCAAATCAAAGGTTGGACAAGATGATAGGTCCATTAACTGATCACGAGGGTCAGTCGATGAAATATCAACTTTCTTCAACACACACATACAAAGGGTATCCCTTTGAAACGAACTAAGTCAGGTAAGCTTTTATCTTCCAACTCTCCAAGTTGTTGCTTGGCTTAACAAACTAGCTCAGGGGTATCCAACACAGATTCTTGGAGAAAGGGTGGTTTACAGGATAAACCAACTTGATCACGAGCTCAACATAACAGTCAGGTGACAACCTGGTGATACTTTCGAGAAGATATTCGGAAAATCACGAACCACCGATATGTTACTAAGCTCGACAACAATCTTGCTTTTCAGGGCAAGACGATATGATCAAAGGAGCAAGGGATTGGCATAGCCCCAACTCATTGACCGAAAGGTGCACCGGAATAAGGACTAGGTAGCACGATCAGTCTTAGAAGGATGATTCAAAAACCAACACGCTAAGAATGAAATTATTGCCCTTTAACTACCAAGCAATGAGGTTGCTAGGAGTATTGATTTCACACATCACAATTCATTTGTCGGTATTCCGGTTGCATCAACACAAAGATCGAGGAATGACTAATGATGGTGAGAAGTATCACTACGTCAAAATTCATGAGAGTTGGTGCAGTTCTCATGACAATTCTGACATAAAGGGGGTAATACTCCAAGGTAGAACAGAACCAAAAGCTGGATTAGCAATTTGATCTGCGGAGTACAACTGCTAAGACCCAATCCTAGATATGGATGAGGTACTGGAGTTTGTTTCTCCAAGTCATTCAGGACAGAATGGCTTGACGGACCACAAGAATAATAGGCATCGATGAACGAATGCATACATACTCTTGACTATCAATTGATAAACGAGGGTCAGAAGACAACTAAAGAGGGACAACTCAAAGGAACATACGATTTTCTGAGTTGTGGATGCATGGTTTAGTATGCCGAACAAATTCAGCATATTTCTTCCGGATAAGCCATGCAGAGAGGTAGGACTGGCAGAGTCACAATTTATGAATGGAGAACTCCTCAAGAGTACTCTAATTGTGATCTATTGATCCAATAAACATCTGCCAGAATGGTTCATAGTATTTGGAAGAAGGAAAATACCATGGACCTCGAGGACTAATGCAAAAGTTACTAATAACCTAAGGGAGCTAGCAATTACTATCAACATGAAGTAAGTAGGGTGAATCTCGGTTCGAAAACCCAGAAGTGAAATGCCTACTAACTAAGTGGCATCACGGGATGCTTTCGAGAATGATGGCCAGAATCATCACACTGGGACACAAATCATGGCTAAATTACTAGATGATCCCCTAAGACACCTAGGGTCATAATACCAGCTCCAACACATATGTCAAGGCAATAAAGTACCTCAACTCACTGAGTTGTGTGATTAATCTGACCAAAGGCACATCGGAAACAGGAGGAAGGGATTTGCAAATGCATCCGACTATTTAGAAACCTGGGATGACTCGGACAGCATAACAGCTGTAAATGCTCAGAAAAGATTTGAGACATTCACAAAAATGGTGGCATAACCACTCAGAAGCACAATATCAAGGTTTCGAGATCAACAGTTAACATACAGAAGTCGTAGGAACTGAACTCAAGCTTAAAACCAACAATCTTATAAGTCTACGGATTAGTAACACGTGATCCTGATAGAAAGAAGAGATAGTTCTTAATCCCCGTAGGAAAGATAAGATGACTCAGATCAGAAGGGCATGAGGTATAAGGAGAAAAAAGAGCCTTGCATTCCAACCCACAATCAATTCCCTTATATAACTAAAGAATTTCTAGACTCAACTTTGACCAGTTTGGCTTGGTAATCCTACAGGCAGTCAAGCTCTGATACCAACGCTGTCAGGACCCCGACTCAATGTCACATCGATCTAGCCTGTAACATCTCATATCACTTTGCGGCCTCACGCACGGTATTCCCATGGGTGTCGCCTTACCTTTGCCCAGGACCGTTTGCGCCTTTTGGCTCACGTATATGATGATGTCGCTAGCATCCATATGATAAGGAGCCCGGGATGACATGACTAGTCGTAAACCCAAAGTGGCACAGACTTACAGGGACAGGCATCCATGACCCAGCATCGAACGTGTCGGTCATCAGCAAGTGTGTCCGGGCTGTAGCACTGGGCTAGCAGGACTCCGGTAAACCGGGCTGTAGCGGGCTAACAGGACTCCGGTACTCAAAGCGTGACATTTCCCCGAAGGGACAGACACTGGAACTAAGAAGGACACATGCCGGCCAGCCTAAGTGTTCCGGAGCAGTAGCAAGCTACCATGTCTCAATGGAAACACTAGGAGACATTTCCCGGTAAGGGAGGCTACTAAAGATAAACAACTAGATAGTCAGATCCCACACATACCAAGCATTTCAGTAACATACACGCAATATGCTCGATATGTGCAAATACAACATGGCATCACAACATGACTCTACAACTCAAGTATTTATTCATTAGGCTCCGAGGAGCGAGATATTACAAACATAGGTCTCATGACCCAACATTCAGAGCATACAAATCAAAACACAAATGTACCCAGCAAGACTTACATCAGAACTAACTACATATGCATCATTATCAACAAAGGGGATGGTGGAGTTTAACTGCAGCAAGCCAGCTTTGACTCGGTGGCTAACCTAAACTACGACTGCAAGTAACTCTTTTGAGGTGGCGCACACGAGTCCACATATTCACCATATCAATACACCACTATGGATCCGCTCCCGTCTCCCTACGAGAACACCATCCATAGCACTCACGCTTATCTTGCGCATTTTAAAGTATCCACTTTCACTTGTCTATGAACTGATATAAGCAACCCAGAAGTCCTTTTCCGCGGACACGGCTATTCGAATAGATGATGTTAACCCTGCAGGGGTGTACTTCTTCATACATGTTTCCACCACTTAGCGTCTGCACACGACATGTGCTCGGCAGACTTCAAGCGAAAGCCGACGTGGGTGTAGACCACGACCTACCTAAACACTCAAGTCTCTAGTCCAGGTTTATCGCCTATTCGGGTTCCATCCATGAGGAGATCCGGCCGGAGTTTCGCTCACAGCCCCAAACGATGTGAACAGGGTTCCGTGACACCAAACGGGCGCCCGGTATACCCGGCCACGTGCCTACCGCATCACAGCCCACCCCTACGGTCAGCGCTGTCCACGGCCTCCAGCATACTACAAACACCAGAAACTACTTGCAACTCCTGGACAGAGGACAAGGGTGAATAAGAAGTCGAGCGGGGTCATATTTCAGGGCCCAATGTATGGTAGTAGCTGAATCATGGATCACAAACACAGAACTCAGTTCCTAAGGACGGCTTCAATGAGACAACCCACCATGTACTCCTACATGGCCTCTCACCGCTACCTTTACCAAATCGTGTTCACACACAGTAGGACATGTTCACACGCCTCTGATTCATCCCCGATGAATCAGACCTGACACAACTCTAAGCAGTAGCAGGCATGACAAACAAGCAAGAATGAGTAGGCACAACAGGGCTCAAACAACTCCTACTCATGCTAGTGGGTTTCATCTATTTACTGTGGCAATGACAGGTCATGCAAAGGATAAAGGGGTTCAGCTACCGCAGCAAGTAACAAATATGTCGTTGTTGTCCTAATGCAGTAAAAGAGAGCAGGAGCGAGAGAGTAGGATTGTATCGGAATGAACAAGGGGGTTTTGCTTGCCTGGCACTTCTGAAGATAACATTGAGTCTTCATCAGTGTCAACGATCACAACGTCGGAACATCGTCTATCGGGAGGGAACAGATACCGGCAACAAGGAAGAAATACAATCAATGCAATGCACAATATGATGCATGCTCATGACATGGCAATATGAATGTGTTTTGAGCTAATGCAACTAGCAACAGATTAAATGAAGTTGGTTTGAATACAAGATTCAAATTCAAACTCCATATGTGATTATTCAAATGCCATTTAATTGATTTGTGCTAAACAGCAGCTATAAGTTGTTCTAACATGCATTAAAATCTTACAGATGGATTCCTTGAATTTTTCTGATAATTTTTCATATATAAATTATTTAATTTGGAGTTACGGTTGAATTTCTATGATTTTTAGAAGTTTATACAATTTTCTGGAATTTCCTGATTATTTATAAAATAAACTAAATTCCAGAAAAGGAATATTGCGTCAGCATGGCGTTGGCATGACGTCAGCAGGTCAACAGGGGCTGGTCCGGTCAAACCTGACCAGTGGGGCCCACTGGTCAGTGACTCAGGTGACTAACAGAGTTAATTAATTCTAACTAATCAAATTAATAGCCACGGGGCCCACTGTCAGTGTCAGCAGGGGTAATTAGTTTAACTAATTCAATTAGTACTAATCCTAATTAACTAACAGAGCAATTAGCACTAATTAATATCCTACACTAATTCAGTCACAGGCCGGCCCCACATGTCATGGACACAAGGGGGGGTCCTGCCGTGGTCAAAGTGTGTCAAACCCATCGGCGACATGACGCCGGCGAGGCCCGAGACAGCGGCGCGAACCGGAAACGCGCTACAAGGCACGGGCGAGGCCGTGCTTGGGCTCGTTGGAGAGCCCTTGTTGGTGCGCATCGAATGGTGGTGGTGGCCGTGCCTGTGGTGGCCGGTACCGACGACGGCGAGCTCGTGAGCGGCGGCCGGAGTTCGGGTGCGGTCGGGTTCAGCGCTGCTGCTCGCAAACGAGGGAGCTGAGGCGCTGGAGGGGCTCTACGGGTCACTGGGGTCATCAGGAGCACTCGAAGGCAACGAGCGCAGGTGGAGGAGCTCGGGAGCACGAAGCTCACCGGCCATGGCGGACGGCGGCCTTGGGTGCTCGTGGGGCGGCGGCTACAGGGCATGCGCGAGAGAGAGAGGTGAGGGGAAAGGAAGAGGGGCTCACGGCGGACTCGCAGAGCAGCTCAATGGGCTCGGGGAAGCTTCTGCGACGGAGAATTGACGGCGGCGATCTCCGGTGGCCGACGAGGGGAACGGCGGTGCTTGCGACGTCCAGGGGCTTCCGACGTCGGACGGCTCGGTGAGGAGGAAGAGAGGGACGAGGCGAAGCCCGTGGGCGTGTCGGAGAGGCGAGGCGGTGGCTGTGGCCGCGGCGAACGGCGTCGGTGGCGACGACCGTGCGTGTGAGAGAGAGACAGAGGAGGGGATGAGGCGAGGGAGAGTGCGAGAGGGAGCCGGGGCAGCGTGGCGTCATCCAGGCACGGGGTCAGGGAGGAGGACGAGCCTCCAGCGCGAAGCAGGAGGTGGCCAGAGCAGGGTGCAGGTGGCGCGCGCGGCGGCGTCGCGGTGTCCCTCCTCTGTCTACTGGCACAAGGAGGAAGGCGACAGAGGGAGGCACCTGGTGGGCTGGGCCGCACCGGTGGGCTGTTAGCACAGGAGCTGGGCCGCTTGCTGGCGCCAGGTGGGGTGCTAGGTGGGCTGCAGGTAGGTGGCCCAGGTAGGCTTCTGCTCTTTTTTTATATTTATGTTCTGTTTTCTTTTATTTAATCTTTTGCCACTGTTTTGAATTTAAAATAATCCAAACAATGCCAAAAACTCCTCTGAATATTTTTATTTTGCTAGATGGACTTTTCCAAAAGCTCATAAAATATTTCAGGGGGTATTTAAAATTATATTCTAATTATATGAATATAATTCAAATTCAAATAGCTAATGATTTAAATTCAAAGTCCCAAAAATAAATCCTTAAAAATGTTCAATATTTTGGTTGGGACCAGAACCCTTGCCAAAAATTATCAAACATTTAAGAAGAGCATTTTGGAACCATGAATGAGATTTTAGGGTTTTTGCCCTTCTTTTATTTAGGGTTTTGAGGCTTCCAAATTTCCCCAGTTCAAGTTCAAAAATTTAAACATGATGCAAACACTAGGCAGCACCAGAAGCTAGGGATGTGACACACCTACCGCGAGCCTCAATATTCATCGGACCACATACATCAGTATGTATGATTTCCAACAAATCTGTTGCTCGCTCCACTGTTCCGGAGAACGGAGTCTTAGTCGTCTTGCCCATAAGGCATGGTTCGCAAGCATCAACTGATTCATAATCAAGTGATTCCAAAAGCCCATCAGCATGGATTTTCTTCATGCGCTTTACACCAATATGACCTAAACAGCAGTGCCACAAATAAGTTGCACTATCATTATTAACTTTGCATCTTTTGGCTTCAATATTATGAAAATGTGTATCACCACGATCGAGATCCAACAAACCATTTTCATTGGGCGTATGACCATACAAGGTTTTATTCATGTAAACAGAACAACAATTATTCTCTAACTTACATGAATAACCGTATTGCAATAAACATGATCCAATCATATTTATGCTCAACGCAAACACTAAATAACATTTATTTTAGGTTTGACACTAATCCCGAAAGTATAGGGAGTGTGCGATGATGATCATATCAATCTTGGAACCATTTCCAATACACATCGTCACTTCACCCTTAACTAGTCTCTGTTCATTCTGCAACTCCCGTTTCGAGTTACTATTCTTAGCAACTGAACTAGCATCAAATACTGAGGGGTTGCTATAAACACTTGTAAAGTACACATCAATAACATGTATATCAAATATACCTATGTTCACTTTGCCATCCTTCTTATCCGCCAATTACTTGGGGTAGTTCCGCTTCCAGTGACCAGTCCCTTTGCAGTAGAAGCATCAGTTTCAGGATTAGGTCCAGACTTGGGTTTTTTCACTTGAGCAGCAACTTGCTTGCCATTCTTCTTGAAGTTCCCCTTTCTTCCCTTTGTCCCTTTACTTGAAACTAGTGGTTTTGTTTACCATCAACACTTGATGCTTTTCTTGATTTCTACCTTTGTCGATTTCAGCATCACGAAGAGCTTGGGAATTGTTTCCATTATCCCTTGCATATTATAGTTCATCACGAAATTCTACTAACTTGGTGATGGTGACTAGAGAATTCTGTCAATCACTATTTTATCTGGAAGATTAACTCCCACTTGATTCAAGCGATTGTAGTACCCAGACAATCTGAGAACATGCTCACCGCTTGAGCTATTCTCCTCCATCTTTTAGCTATAGAACTTGTTGGAGACTTCATATCTCTCAACTCGGGTATTTGCTTGAAATATTAACTTCAACTCCTAGAACATCTCATATGGTCCATGACGTTCAAAACGTCTTTGAAGTCCCGATTCTAAGCCGTTTAAGCATGGTGCACTAAACTATCAAGTAGTCATCATATTGAGCTAGCCAAACGTTCATAACATCTGCATCTCCTCCTGCAATAGGTTTGTCACCTAGCAGTGCATCTAGGACATAATTCTTTTGTGCATTAATGAGGATAATCCTCAAGTTCCGGACCCAGTCCGTGTAATTGCTACTAACATCTTTCAACTTAGTTTTCTCCAGGAACATATCAAAAATAAAACAGGCGAGCTAAACGCGAGCTATTGATCTACAACATAGATATGCTAATACTACCAGGACTAAGTTCATGATAAATTTAAGTTCATTTAATCATATTACTTAAGAACTCCCACTTAGATAGACATCCCTTTAATCGTCTAAGTGATCACGTGATCCATATCAACTAAACCAAGTCCGATCATCACGTGAGATGGAGCAGTTTCAATGGTGAACATCACTATGTTGATCATATCTACTATATGATTCACGCTCGACCTTTCGGTCTCCGTGTTCCGAGGCCATATTTTTTATATGCTAGGCTCGTCAAGTTTAACCTGAGTATCCGCATGTGCAACTGTTTTGCACCCGTTGTATTTGAACGTAGAGCCTATCACACCCGATCATCACGTGGTGTCTCAGCACGAAGAACTTTCGCAACGGTGCATACTCAGATAGAACACTTTATACTTTGATAATTTAGTGAGGAATCATCTTATAATGCTACCGTCAATCAAGGCAAGATAAGATGCATAAAAGATAAACATCACATGCAATCAATATAAGTGATATGATATGGACATCATCATCTTGTGCTTGTGATCTCCATCTCCGAAGCACCTTCATGATCACCATCG
This sequence comes from Triticum aestivum, assembly GCF_018294505.1. NCBI lineage: Eukaryota > Viridiplantae > Streptophyta > Magnoliopsida > Poales > Poaceae > Triticum > Triticum aestivum. The sequence goes on along the minus strand of NC_057800.1, from coordinate 475,058,542 downwards.
TCACCGACGCGACACCTTGATCTCCATCATAGCATCGTTGTCGTCCCGCCAATCTTATGCTTCGACGACTATTGCTACCGCTTAGTGATAAAGTAAAGCATGACAGGGCGATTGCATTGCATACAATAAAGCGACAACCATATGGCTCCTGCAAGTTGCCGATAACTTGGTTACAAAACATGATCATCTCATACAATAAAATTTAGCATCATGTCTTGACCATATCACATCACAAATGCCCTGCAAAAACAAGTTAGACGTCCTCTACTTTGTTGTTGCAAGTTTTACGTGGCTGCTACAGGCTTAGCAAGAACCGTTCTTACCTACGCATCAAAACCACAACGATAGTTTGTCAAGTTGGTGTTGTTTTAACCTTCGAAAGGACCAGGCGTAGCCACACTCGATTCAACTAAAGTTGGAGAAACTGACACCCGCCAGCCACCTGTGTGCAAAGCACGTCGGTAGAACCAGTCTCGCGTAAGCGTACGCGTAATGTCGGTCCGGGCCGTTTCATCCAACAATACCGCCGAACCAAAGTATGACATGCTGGTAAGAAGTATGACTTATATCGCCCACAACTCACTTGTGTTCTACTCGTGCATATAACATCAATGCATAAAACTTGGCTCTGATACCACTGTTGGGGAACGTAGTAATTTCAAAAAAATTCGTACGCACACGCAAGATCATGGTGATGCATAACAATGAGAGGGGAGAGTGTTGTCTACGTACCCTCGTAGACCGAAAGCGGAAGCGTTAGCACAACGCGGTTGATGTAGTCGTACATCTTCACGGTCCGACCGATCAAGTACCGAATGTACGGCACCTCCGAGTTCCGCACACGTTCAGCTCGATGACGTCCCTCGAACTCCGATCCAGCTGAGTGTTGAGGGAGAGTTTTGTTAGCACAACGGCGTGGTGACGATGTTGATGTTCTACCAACGCAGGGCTTCGCCTAAGCACCGCTACAGTATTATCGAGGTGGACTATGGTGGAGGGGGGCACTGCACACGGCTAAAAGAACAACTTGATCAATTGTTGTGTCTTTGGGGTGCCCCTGCCCCGTATATAAAGGAGCAAGGGGGGTGCGGCCGGCCAGGGAGAGGGCGCGCCAGGAGGAGTCCTACTCCCACCGGGAGTGGGACTCCCCCCTTTCCTAGTTGGAATAGGATTCGTGAGAAGGAAAGAGAGAGGGGAAGAAGGAAAGAGGGGGCCGGACCCCCTTGCCCTAAACCAATTCGGTTTCGGCCTTGGGGGGCGCGCCCCACAGTCCCCTTGCTTCCCTCTATTTCCACTAAGGCGCATATAGGCACATTAAGCTCCCGGGGGGTTCCGGTAACCTCTCGGTACTCCGGTAAAATCCCGATTTCACCCGGAACACTTCCGATATCCAAACATAGGCTTCCAATATATCAATCTTCATGTCTCGACCATTTCAAGACTCCTCGTCATGTCCTTGATCACATTCGGGACTCCGAACAACCTTCGGCACATCAAAACATATAAACTCACAATATAATTGTCATCATAACGTTAAGCGTGCGGACCCTACGGGTTCGAGAACTATGTAGACATGACCGAGACACGTCTCCGGTCAATAACCAATAGCAGAACCTGGATGCTCATATTGGCTCCCACATATTCTACGAAGATCTTTATCGGTCAAACAGCATAACAACATACGTTGTTCCCTTTGTCATCGGTATGTTACTTACCCGAGATTCGATCATCGGTATCTCAATACCTAGTTCAATCTCGTTACCGGCAAGTCTCTTTACTCGTTTGTGTAATACATCATCGCGCAACTAACTCATTAGTTGCAATGCTTGCAAGGCTTAGGTGATGTGCATTACAGAGAGGGCCCAAAGATACCTCTCCGACAATCGGAGTGACAAATCCTAATCTCGAAATACGCCAACCCAACAATTACCTTTGGAGACACCTGTAGAGCACCTTTATAATCACCCAGTTACGTTGTGACATTTGGTAGCACACAAAGTGTTCCTTCGGTAAACGGGAGTTGCATAATCTCATAGTCATAGGAACATGTATAAGTCATGAAGAAAGCAATAGCAACAAACTAAACGATCAAGTGCTAAGCTAACGGAATGGGTCAAGTCAATCACATCATTCTCCTAATGATGTGATCCCATTAATCAAATGACAACTCATGTCTATGGTTAAGAAACATAACCATCTTTGATTAACGAGCTAGTCAAGTAGAGGCATACTAGTGACACTTTGTTTGTCTATGTATTCACACATGTATTATGTTTCCGGTTAATACAATTCTAGCATGAATAATAAACGTTTATCATGATATAAGGAAATAAATAATGACTTTATTATTGCCTCTAGGGCATATTTCCTTCAGATAGGACTATGTATTGGAGGGCAAGAGTGACAGAAGCTTCAACCTAGCATAGAAATTGATGCATACGGGATTGAAGGGGGACCAATATACCTTAATGCTATGGTTGGTTTTTACCTTAATGAACATTAGTAGTTGCGGATGCTTGCTAATAGTTCCAATCATAAGTGCATAGAATTCCAAGTCAGGGATGACATGCTAGCAGTGGCCTCTCCCACATAATACTTGCTATCGGTCTAGTAAAGTAGTCAATTGCTTAGGGGCAATTTTGCAAATCCTACCACCACTTTTCCACACTCGCTATATTTACTTTATTGCTTCTTTACTTACTACAGCCCTTAGCTTTTTATTTACGTGCTCTTTATTATCTTGCAAACCTATCCAACAACACCTACAAAGTACTTCTAGTTTCATACTTGTTCTAGGTAAAGCGAATGTCAAGCGTGCATAGAGTTGTATCGGTGGTCGATAGAACTTGAGGGAATATTTGTTCTACCTTTAGCTCCTCGTTGGGTTCGACACTCTTACTTATCGAAAACTGTTGCGATCCCCTATACTTGTGGGTTATCAAGACCTTTATCTGGCGCCGTTGCCGGGGAGCAATAGCATGGGGTGAATATTCTCGTGTGTGCTTGTTTGCTTTATCACTAAGTAATTTTTATTTGCTGTTCTTAGTTGTTCTTTATCTTTAGTTATGGATATGGAACACGAAATACAACAAAATTAGGTGTACTTTCTGCTCATGGAGATGGGGAGCCTCCTAAAACCCTCGATGCTGGTTATATGAAAAATATTATGTACTACTTTAATAATCCTGAGAAAACCCCATTCAATTATGTAATGGGAGTAACGTTGGATCAACGTGAATACTTTAGGGATTACCGCTTGACACAAAAAGGGAAACTATTATGGGATCAAATTCATATATTGAATTGGTATGCTAGGCAACTATGCTTGAGATATGATTATACTTGTTGCTCTAAGGTGAAGGCTCCACACCTTCCCTTTTCATGTGAATTTAATGATAATGAAACCTTAGCTTCTTAAGCTAATGGTATATATGATTACTATGATGTGGAACAAATAGAAGGATTAGTTGCTTTTAAGGGTGCTTATGAAATTGAATCTCTATTTGAAAAGCATGAAGTTTATGATGATGATGTTTATAGGCCTGAAAATTTAGCTATCTTAAAATATTTCAATGATAATTATGAATATAATTCCTATATTAATGCGCTTATTGAGAAAGTCTCCGTTGTCCAAGAAGAGACTAATATTTTGCAGGAGTCTATGGAAGAAGAAAAAGATGATGAGGAGAGCGAAGAACAAAAGGAGGAAGAGGGGATTAGCTACCCGTGCCCACCTTCTAATGAGAGTAACTCTTCAGCTCATATATTGTTTAATTTCCCTTTGTGCTTACCGAAGGATGATTGCTATGATCCCGTTGATTCTTTTGAAATATCCCTTTTTGATGATGCTTGCTATGCTTGTGGTAAAGATGCGAATATGAAGTATTCTTATGGAGATGAACTTGCTATAGTTCCTTATGTTAAACATGAAATTGTTGCTATTGCACCCACGCATGATAGTCCTATTATCTTTTTGAATTCTCCCGGCTACACTATATCGGAGAAGTTTGCACTTATTAAGGATTATATTGATGGGTTGGCTTTTACGGTTGCACATGATGATTTTGATGAATATAATATGCATGTGCTTTCTGCTCCTACTTGCAATTATTATGAGAGAGGAACTATATCTCCGCCTCTCTATTTTCCAATACAATAAAATTGCAAGAAACTGTTTATATTATGCATTGGCCTTTACTATGTGTGCATGAATTGTTCTTTTATGACATGCCGATGCATAGGAAGAGAGTTAGACTTCATTGTTGTATGATATATGTTACTTTATGCTCACTACTAAATTACAAATCATTGTTAATTCAAATTGGCTTTGATGTACCTTGGGATCCGGGTGGATTCACTACTTGAGCACTATATGCCTAGCTTAATGGCTCTAAAGAAAGCGCTGTCAGGGAGACAACCCGGGAGTTTTAGAGAGTCATTTATTTCTGTTGTGTGCTTTTATAAAGTTTAAATATAAAAATAATGTGCCAAGGTTTGCCTTTAGGATGTTTACATTTGCTTGATGGTTTGTACGGCGCATGACAGAAACTTTGGCTGTAGTGCGCGATTTTACATTTTTAGCTGAAACGTCAAATGGTTCTGATTCTTTTTGCACTGTCTTCCTATACAAATTTTTTATTTTTATATTTTTGGTAGAATTTTTCAAGTGTCATAATTATGGTTAATGTTCATATTATTACAGACTGTTCTGTTTTAGACAAATTCTGTTTTTTGATGCATAGTTTGCTTGTTTTGATGAAACTATCAAGTTATATCAGTGGATTAAGCCATGAAAAAGTTATATTACAGTATATATAATGCAAAAACAAAATATGAATTGGTTTGCAACAATACTTAGAGCAGTGATTTGCCTTATTATACTAGCGGATCTTACCGAGTTTTCTGTTGAAGTTTTGTGTGGATGAAGTGTTCGATGATCGAGAAGGTCTCGATGTGAGACGAAGGAAGAGAGGCAAGAGCTCAAGCTTGGGGATGCCCGAGGCACCCCAAGTAAATATTCAAGGAGACTCAAGTGTCTAAGCTTGGGGATGCCCCGGAAGGCATCCCCTCTTTCTTCAACAAGTATCGGTATGTTTTAAGATTCGTTTCGTTCATGCGATATGTGCAATCTTGGAGCGTCTTTTGCATTTAGTTTTCATTTTTATTTTATGCACCATGCTGGTATGAGATAGTCCTTGGTTGATTTATAGAATGCTCTATGCACTTCACTTATATCTTTTGAGTATGGCTTTATAGAATGCTTCATGTGCTTCACTTATATCATTTGAAGTTTGGACTGCCTGTTTCTCTTTACATAGAAAACCGCCATTTGTAGAATGCTCTTTTGCTTCACTTAGATTTGTTAGAGGGTGGGCATGTATTTTGTAGAAAGAACTAAACTCTCTTGCTTCACTTATATCTATTTAGAGAGATGGCAGGAATTGGTCATTCACATGGTTAGTCATAAAATCCTACATAAAACTTGTAGATCACTGAATATGATGTGTTTGATTCCTTGCAATAGTTTTGCGATATAAAGATGGTGATATTAGAGTCATACTAGTGGGTAGTTGTGGATTGTAGAAATACTTGTGTTGAGGTTTGTGATTCCCGTAGCATGCACGTATGGTGAACCATTATGTAACGAAGTTGGAGCATGAGGTATTTATTGATTGTCTTCCTTATGAGTGGTGGTCGGGGACGAGCGATGGTCTTTTCCTACCAATCTATCCCCCTAGGGGCATGCATAGTAGTACTTTGCTTTGAGGGCTAATACACTTTTGCAATAAGTATGTGAGTTCTTTATGACTAATGTTGAGTCCATGGATTATACGCGCTCTCACCCTTCCATCATTGCTAGCCTCTCTAGTACCGCGCAACTTTCGCCGGTACCATAAACCCACCATATACCTTCCTCAAAACAGCCACCATACCTACCTATCATGGCATTTCCATAGCCATTCCGAGATATATTTCCATGCAACTTCCATCATCGTCATATACATGACTTGAGCATTCATTGCCATATTGCTTTGCATGATCGTAAGATAGCTAGCATGATGTTTTCATGGCTTGTCCGTTTTTGATGTCATTGCTACGCTAGATCATTGCACATCCCGGTACACCGCCGCGGGCATTCATATAGAGTCATATTTTTTGTTCTAGTATTGAGTTGTAATATTGAGTTGTAAGTAAATAGAAGTGTGATTATCATCATTATTAGAACATTGTCCCATGTGAGGTTATCAAAATAAAAGAGGCCAAAGAAGCCCAAATAAAAAAAGAGGCCAAAGAAGCCCACCAAAAAATGAGAGAAAAATAGAGAAGGGGCAAAGTTACTATCCTTTTTCCACACTTGTGCTTCAGAGTAGCACCATGTTCTTCATATAGAGAGTCTCTTGAGTTATCACTTTCATATACTAGTGGGAATTTTCATTATAGAACTTGGCTTGTATATTCCAACGATGGGCTTCCTCAAATGCCCTAGGTCTTCATGAGCAAGCAAGTTGGAGGCACACCCACTTAGTTTCAGTTTGAGATTTCATATACTTATAGCTCTAGTGCATCCACTGCATGGCAATCCCTACTCACTCACATTGATATCTATTGATGGGCATCTCCATAGCCCGTTGATACGCCTAGTTGATGTGAGACTATCTTCTCCTTTCTGTCTTCTCCACAACCACCATTCTATTCCACCTATAGTGCTATATCCATGGCTCACACTCATGTATTGCGTGAGGGTTGAAAATGCTAAAGCGCGTTAAAAAGTGTGAACCAATTGCTCGGCTTGTCATCGGGGTTGTGCATGATGTGAGTATTTTTTGTGAAGAAGATGGAGCATAGCCAGACTATATGATTTTGTAGGGATAACTCTCTTTGGCCTTGTTATTTTGAAAAGACATGATTGCTTTATTAGTGGTCTTGAAGTATTATTGTTTTTATGTCAAATGATAGACCATTGCTTTGAATCACTCGTGTCTTAATATTCATGACATGATTAGATTACATGATCAAGATTATGCTAGGTAGCATTCCACATCAAAAATTATCTTTTTTATCATTTACCTACTCAAGGACGAGCAGGAATTAAGCTTGGGGATGTTGATACGTCTCCGTCGTATCTATAATTTTTGATTGTTCCATGCCAATATTATTCAACTTTCATATACTTTTGGCAACTTTTTATACTATTTTTGGGACTAACATATTGATCTAGTGCCCAGTGCCAGTTCCTGTCTGTTGCATGTTTTTGGTTTTGCAGAATATCCATATCAAACAGAATCCAAACGGGATAAAAACGGATGGAGATTATTTTTGGAATATTTGGAAAATTCCGGAAGAAAAATCCACGTGAGATGGTGCCCGAGGTGGCCACGAGGCAGGGGGGCACGCCTGCCCTCCCTGGGCGCGCCCCTGACCCTCGTGGGCCACCCGTAAGGCGGTTGATGCCCTTCTTCGGCCGCAAGAAAGCTAATTTTCGGGAAAAATCACGGCGAAGGTTTTGACCCAATCGGAGTTACGGATCTCCATATATACCCGAAACGGTGAAAGGGAAGAATCAGAGAACGCAGAAACAGAGAGAGACAGAGAGACAGATTCAATCTCAGAGGGGCTCTCGCCCCTCCCGTGCCATGGAGGCCATGGACCAGAGGGGAAACCCTTCTCCCATCTAGGGAGGAGGTCAAGGAAGAAGAAGAAGGAGGGGGCCTCTCTCCCCCTTGCTTCCGGTGGCACCGGAGTGCCACCGGGGGCCATCATCATCACCGCAATCTACACCAACACCTCCGCCATCTTCACCAACATCTCCATCACCTTCCCCCTCTATCTACAGCGGTCCACTCTCCCGCAACCCGTTGTACCCTCTACTTGAACATGGTGCTTTATGCTTCATATTATTATCCAATGATGTGTTGCCATCCTATGATGTCTGAGTGGATTTTCGTTGTCGTATCGGTGGTTGGTGAATTGCTATGATTGATTTAATTTGCTTGTGGTTATGTTGTTGTCCTTTGGTGCCCACATATGATTGGGCGCGTGGATCACACCCTAGGGTTAGTTGTATGTTGATAGGACTATGTATTGGAGGGAAAGAGTGACAAAAGCTTCAACCTAGCATAGAAATTGATGCTATGGTTGGGTTTTACCTTAATGAACATTAGTACTTGTGGATGCTTGCTAATAGTTCCAATCATAAGTGCATAGAATTCCAAGTCAGGGATGGCATGCTAGCAGTGGCCTCTCCCACATAATACTTGCTATCGGTCTAGTAAAGTAGTCAATTGGGAAATTTTGCAACTCCTACCACCACTTTTTCACACTCGCTATATTTACTTTATTGCTTCTTTACTTACAACAACCCTTAGCTTTTTATTTACATGCTCTTTATTATCTTGCAAACCTATCCATCAACACCTACAAAGTACTTCTAGTTTCATACTTGTTCTAGGTAAAGCGAACATCAAGCGTCCGTAGAGTTGTACCGGTGGTCGATAGAACTTGAGGGAATATTTGTTCTACCTTTAGCTCCTCGTTGGGTTTGACACTCTTACTTATCAAAAACTGTTGCGATCCCCTATACTTGTGGGTTATCAACCACCGATACAACTCTACGCACGCTTAACGTTCGCTTTACCTAGAACAAGTATGAAACTAGAAGTACTTTGTAGGTGTTGTTGGATAGGTTTGTAAGATAATAAAGAGTGTGTAAATAAAAAGTAGGGGCTATTTAGATGAAGACACAACTAAACTAGTTTTAGTAGAGAGCTTATTGTCACACAAGAAAGTTATTTGTCCCTAGGCAATCGATAACTAGACTGGTAATCACTATTGCAATTTTATATGAGGGAGAGGCATAAGCTAACATACTTTCTCTTCTTGGATCATATGCACTTATGATTGGAACTCTATCAAGCATCCGCAACTACTAAAGATCATTAAGGTAAAACCCAACCATAGCATTATAAGGCATCATGTCCTCTTTACTCCCATACGCAAATAACCTACTTACTCGGGTTTGTGCTTCTATCACTCACACCACCCACCATAAGCAAATCATGAACATATTGCAAACCCTACAGCGGGGATCCCTCATGCTTGCGCGACACGGAGAGCACCATAGGACAGCACCAATAATAAAACATGCAACTCAAACCAATCACGATCATCAATTAACCCATAGGACAAAACGGATCTACTCAAACATCATAGGATAGCCATACATCATTGGGAAATAATATATAGCGTTGAGCACCATGTTTAAGTAGAGATAACAGCGGGTAAAAGAGGGGTTACACCGCTGCATGGAGGGGGGAAGAGTTCGTGATGATGGCGGTGAAGTTGTTGGTGTAGATTGTAGTGATGATGATGGCCCCGGCGGCGTTCTGGCACCATCAGAAGAGAGGGGGAGAGAGCCCCCTTCTTCTTCTTCTTCTTCTTCTTCTTCTTCCTTGACCTTCTCCCTAGATGGGAGAAGGGTTTCCCCTCTGGTCCATGGCCTCCATGGCAGCGGAGGGGCGAGAGCCCCTCCGAGATTGGATCTGTCTCTCTGTCTCTCTCTGTTTCTGCGTTCCAGATTCCGCCCTTTCACCGTTTCTTATATTCCCGAAGATTCGTAACTCCGATTGGGCTGAATTTTGGACACGATTTTTATCCATATATTAGCTTTCTTGCGGCGAAAGAAGGGCACCAACCGCCTTACAGGGTGGCCACAAGGGTCAGGGGCGCGCCCCTGCCTCGTGGGCCCCTCGAGCATCATCTCGCATTGATTTCACTTCCCAAAATTCACATATATTCAAAAAAAATCTCCATCAGTTTTTATCCCGTTTGGACTCCGTTTGATATGGATTTTCTGTGAAACAAAAAACATGCAACAAACAGGAACTGACACTGGGCACTTGGTCAATATGTTGGTCCCAAAAATAGTATAAAAAGTTGCCAAAAGTATATGAAAGTTGTATAATATTGGCATGGAACAATCAAAAATTATAGATACGACGGAGACGTATCGGGGACGACCACGATGTCACGACAAGACCCTTGTCGAGGCCCAGCAGGACTCTTGCCGAAAAGATCCATGGGGCCGCTGCCAGGCGCATGTCTGCCAAGACTCCATCGTTGTTCCCATGCAGCTGCCAACCCACCAGCTAGGCAGGCGCCCGCGTGGCGACGTGCGACCTCTAGGCCGACTCGGCAAGCACCTGCGTGGTGGCATGTAGATCTTCTTGAAGATTCAGCCACCGCACCAACTTAGCAGCCAGCCAACATGGCACTACACTCCTCGTCAATTCGGACGCGCGTCAAAGCCAGGCGAGGCGGCGACAGCTGTGACGAGTTTCCTTGCCGTCCTCGATAAAGCAAGAAGGGCACGTCGGTAGGGCATTAAATGTGTTTGTCCTATGGTGCCAGGAGATAGACTCGATTACTGTATACCTTTCCACCTCCTGTGTGCCACTGTGCAGCCCCTTTTGACTATAAAAGGAGGCCCGAGGCATACTGAAGAAGGATTTCGGATTTTTTGGACCCTGCACGCCTTGTAGCTAGTCCAAGAACACCAGATAAATAGAAACCAACAGGAGTAGGGTATTACGCATCAGTTGCGGCCCGAACCTGGATAATCCCCCCATGTTGATCTCTCAATCCCGCTCTTTCCACAGCCCCGCGCCCGCCAACCGTAGCAAAAAGGGATTCTCGTGACCCCATAGGTGTCGTTCCCCCCGACACCTACCCTTGATGTACAACGGGCCAATTGATGTGTGTCCCACATAGGCCGGTAATTTCACGTCTCCAATTTATTTGCTCGGGCGAATTCCACCGAGCAGAGGGTGTTTAACGGTTCGTTCAAATTTTGGGAGAACGAGCATCCACGTCTACCTTACCAAGTCGATTCGAATCAAATTTTGAAATACTAGCTTGCCACTTCTTTTTTAGATGGAGAGACGATGCTCGGGAGTAATGTGTTTTACATGCTCATTGCTAACGATTTACTATATGACAAATAGTTGAACCACTCAAAACATGAATCAAACCCAAAATGAAATATCTCGATTCAATGAAATAGCTCGTTCACCAGGTTAAAATAGTGAACAAAATCCAAAATTGAACACCTCAATCGAGTAGCATGTTGTACTGTATTATAGTACTCCATCAACATGTTGAAAGCCAAATTAATGAACTTGTTTGATATGCATATCTCCGTTCATGTGTGGATTGCAGACAACATGTTCAATTTAAATATTTGAATGGAAGTTTATATCGAAACATGGTTTATATCAGTCTTTGATGCATAAAACGCGACCTCCCCCTCTCCCAGACTCTTGTTCTCTCTCTCTCGCCGACAGTCTTCAATTCTATCGCATGCATCCAACACATAAACCTTGTTGCTTCCTCTCTCTCTCTCTCTTTGTGTGTGTGGGGGGGTTATTTCTAGTTTGCATGCATATATACTCCATGTATAGGTCTCTCTCGCACACTATGTATGATTATCTAGTCCAAGCTAAATATCTTGGGTGCACTCATCGTACGCACACAAATTCCCTGGCTCGTTGCCCGTAACTCTCTCATGCACCACTCTGCCGTCTCAGAGTTCTTCCCTCTCTCTCAAACTCTCCATCTCCCTAGGTCACACATACACATGCATATATCACTCTCACTCAATAGACCCATCTAAAACTCTATCTCTCTCCCCTGTTCTCTCTCCATCTCACACGCACACACACACAATCTCATGCCTAGCCAAGTATGATGGTCTCTCACTCAATTGTAGGCACACGCAGTCCCCCCTATATTATGACTAGCTAATTCTTAGTCTCCATCACAAACATGTGCATGGTCTATCTCAATTTCTCTCGGGGCATCTTTCTATCGCACACACACCTCGTCCCTCGATCTCCCACCCATATAGTCCCCTCACGATCTCAAGGGGATCTCTCTGTCACAAACACACCCTCTCTCCATCCCCATGCGTCCATGTTCTCCATGCGTCCCTCTCGACCTTTGTTCCTTGTTGGCCAGACCTCTATTGCGCATGTGCCATAGGGGTGTCTCTCTCCATTGCAAACAATCACGCACTAGCTATCTTCGTGTATCTCCTCACCTCGCTTTTCTATCTCAGAGATGCATGTGTGATATGTTTGCATAAGAAACAAACACACACACACTCTCTCTCTCTCTAACTTATCGTTTGTTGTCCCTTTCTCTCTCACACACATACTCTTTTTGCACACTCACTCATTCTCCTTCACACGCACTTGATGTCTCTCGACTTAGGCACTCTCTTCGGTCCATAGCATATAGATTTATTGAAAAGTCAAACATCACAAAGTTTGACCATGTACGTGGAGAAAAACATTTACATCTAGAATGGCAAACATATATCATTAGATTCATCATGAGATGTAGTTTCATATGATGTATCTTTGGTATTGTAGATACAAATAATATTTGCGTAAACCTGGTCAAAGTTTCCAAAGTTCGACTTCTAAAAAATTTATATGCACTACATTATCAAGCGGATAGAATATCTCTTTCCCCCTCCCAGCTATCTGACACACCACTCAGCCTTAGCGGGGCTCCTTTATCTCTCTCAAACTTTATATCTCCCTGGTTCACACATACACATGTCTCGCTCGCGCTACATAGACCCGTCTAACACTCTCCGCCCTTGTTCTCTCTCTATGTGACATGCACCCCTAAGTACCATAATCCCTCACTCCATCATAGGCGCACGCACTCCCTCCTAAGTATGACTATCTCTCACTAGCCATCAGGAACACACGTATTGTCTCCTTCCATCATTCGTCTATCTTGATATCTCTTGGGGTATCTTCTATCATGCACACACCTTGTCACTCGATCTCCCACCCATGTAGTCTCATCATGATCTCCATGGGATCTCTCTATGACAAACATACACTCTATCCTCCCCATGTCTGCATTTTCTCCGTACGTCTCTCTCGACCTCTCTCCCTTGTTTGTTAGACCCCTCTTGGCCACGTGCTAGGGGTCTTTCTCTCTCGGCTGCAAACAAGCACACACTATCTCCTCACCTTGCTTCCACTGTCGAAGATGCATGTGTGATATGTTTGCATAAGACACACATGATTTTTCTCTACTTTTATCGTGTGTTGTCCATGTCTCTTTCACACATGCACACACACTTTTTTCAGTCACTCTTTCTATTTCACTCTCTCTCTCTAGTTAGGTACTCTCTCACGTCCATAAGCATATGTATCTTTTGAAAAGCCAAACCTCAGAAAAGTTTGACCAGGTATATGTGGAGAAAAACATTTACATCTGGAACGATCATTAGATTCATCACCCAACACGTACTTACTTCATACTATCATTTATCTTTGGTATTGTAGATATAAGTAATTTCTTTATAACCTTGGTCAAAGTTTCAAAAGTTTGACATTAAAAAAATGTTGGCACTACATTATCGAACGGAGGGAGTAGCTCTCTCTCTGTCTACTATCTCTCACGGGCCTCCCCTCTCACTCGAACTCTCTATACCGAGGGATTATACGGTCACTGTGTCAGCGTATAACTCTGTATATTTTTTAGTTGACCGGTCAACCAGTCCACATGCTTCCTTGCTAGCTCGTGTTCTCTATCTTCGTGTCCTGGCTCATGTGGCAGTGGGTGAAAATAAATAAACTAGAGGCCCATCTGACACGCGGTGAAGTAAACAAAGTTGAAACCACTTGGGGTAGCACCCCGCACACTAGTAAATTGAGGGCACGCATCTTCCGCATGAAGGACGCACTCACGCACACTTCAACACTGCGCGGCGGCATGCACACAAGGACACACTCGTGCACACCCAGCACACAACCCACACCAGCACACGTGTACACCGGCATCGCCGCCGACTGAGATGGATGGCGAGGCAGCCAACAAGTGCAGGCGGCTCTAGCCAAAACCGCATCCGGTGAGCCTGGCCTTCATCAGCAGCCTCCCAGACGACATGCCAATCATCATCATAGGCCTCCTCCCCACCAAATCTGTCATGCAGACCACCCTGCTTTCCCGGCGGTGGTGCCCCCTCTTGTGCCACGTCCCCCTCAACCTCACCGTCGACAGCTACCTCTACGACGGGGATTGCAAACGCATGGCTGCAGTCTCCAAGATCCTTCATTGCACCCTGGGCCAGCCAGACACCTTGACATCTGCATGGTCAGTACCAACTGCAAGGTCCAAGCCAATTTCAACGAGTGGTTCTTATCTCCCACCCTAGATCAGCTCGAGGAGCTCAGCTTTGAAGCTGGACGATGTCGCTCTCTGCCACCATCCGCGCTTCGCCTCACGCCAATGCTGCGCCGCGCCAGCTTCAGCTCTTGCTATCTTCCCTGGATTGATGCCGCCCCCGCCCTTCTTCTCCCTCAACTCAAGTAGCTCGACCTCTTGGACGTTGGCATCTTGAAGAAGGCTATGGAGCACCTGCTCTACAGCTGTACTACGCTCGAGTACCTTCGCAACAGATCCACAAGTTCATTAGCCTCCACATCGCCTCGACAAGTCTCCGACGGATGTATGTGTCTTGCTGGCCCCGCAACAAGACATCAATTGGGAAGAGATCACTCCAGCTGTTCCATGTTATGGTCATTGAGAATGTGCATTTCCTAGAGATTGCTTGTATCTGATCTAGAAGGTCCAACAAAAATCAGGGTCATTGATGCGCCGACATTGACAGCATTGGTGTACTCGTCTGCCAACTTCTCCGAACTCTTTATTGGATCCGTAATCGTTCAGGTACAACACTCATCTTCTTATCCGTCTTCTTGAAATTCACATTTTTAAATTTCTTCTTGATGTATTTACGACTGTCATCCAGAAAATGATTCCCGCAAGCTTGACCCAGTTTATGCACACAGTGAAGATCTTGGCAATAAAATCTATCGGCCCCAATCTGGATCAAGTTGTTGGATTACTTACATGCTTTATGTGCATGGAGAAGCTACTCATCGAGGTGAAACTTCTTTCCTATTAGTAAACGGTAATCACAACGTAGCTCAATTTTTTCGTAATTTTCCCAAATTACGATGAAAAGTTTAGTATTCAAAACTGCATCTACGCACTGCACAGAAAGAAATGTTTTTAGTATTTTTCCTCACGTGATCACTTGCATCATTTTGTTGTTGTACTACTATAGTAGCCTAGGCTAGTAATAGTGGCAAGTAACTTAGACTAGTAACTCTATGGTTACCCTAAGAGCAAGTACTACCCCTGTCCTGGTTTACTCTTCCTATTTTGTAGTATCAAAATTTGACCATAGATTTAACTGACAAAATGTTAATGAATGTCACTAAAAATTGTATGGACGGATTAGTATTTCAACATAATTTCAAATGGTATAATTTTTGGTGACATGCATTGGCATTTTCTTAGGTAAATCTATGGTCAAAATTTTACACTAAATATGAGGTAGTACAAAAGTGGGCTATAACGGCACTCCAGTATGTAGGCCAAAACACGTGCCAAATTCACTTGTGATGCATTTGGCATCGATGCCCCTCCATTGCTCACCTGGTGCCCCAATCTGGATCGCCTACTTTGCTCCGGTGCCAAATTAACTCACGCAATGAAAAAACACTTGCGTGGGAGAGGGAGAGGACTGAGGCAATAAAAAACACTTGTTTGGGAGAGTGAGAGGCTGGTGTAGTTGGTTTGATTGATTTGTTTATACATGTGGGTTTGTGTGCACAGCGGTGCCAACTCTCTCACATCGCCAGAGTGGTGCGAAAATCTTTTGATTTGACATTGATGCGTATTATGTGGCATACTTTTGAGAAATATGGCATCGGCCACATAGTGTAAGGCAACAAATGCCCAAGCTCTTCACGTGCTCCTAGGTAAATGAGAGGAAAGAGAGAGGGAGTGAAAAAAATATCACTAGCCAGCCAACCCTATTGTATGAGCAAATGATATTGGTACCTCTTGATGACACGACAATCTTATACAGCCAGCTGCTCTAATATGTTCTCTTCTTTTGTAGATAAAACAAGACCCGAAAGTGAAAAATGAGCTGCACTATAACAATCCCATCGAATGCCTTGATCTCCATCTTACAGAAATTGATTTGATCGACTACCGAGGCAACACATCTGAGATTAAATTAGCCAGGCTCTTTGTTCTAGAGGCAAGTGTGCTCAAGGTAATGAGGTTTGGCGTTCTCTGGCGCAACAATGCATGGCGTGCTGATCACTGCAAGCGTCTAAGCCTAAATGACAAAGTCTCCGCAGAAGCTAAATTTGTTTTTGAAACATCAAGTGGCCGGAGACTCGAAAACTTATTTGCCCATTAGTGACTTGTCAGGGTGGTGGATTTTAGTTTGTACGATAATGCTGCATCCACCTATAGTAATGAAAGTTCTTACGTAAACTTCCTAGTAATTCCCTCTTCGTAGGTGCAGCATTACTCCTAACATTTGTAATATCAGTTTGAAACTTGTAATATTGTCGTGTCCTATTCCCGCGTTTTCACAATCCTGCAAATCAAAGAGGTCTTGAGTTGTCGATGATGTTGTGCTTGCCATCTTTCACCAATAGTCGTCGGATCTAGATCTGACGCATACAAACCAAACTTCTGCAGTTTTGCAAAAAGATTCCCGCACTTTTTCCCTATTTACAAACAAATCCTTGTCTCTCACAGTCAGCCTTATCTCCTTCCCACCACATCTAGAAGGCCATGGGAAAATCTGGCATGATGGCCGCTTCCGGCGCCGTCCACCCCCAATCTTTATGTTCCGTGCAATGCACGGGCATCTACGCACGGGAAATTATGTCGAACACGGCTAGTTGTAAGCAGGCTAGCTCTATAGCCATGATGATAGTGACTGCAGACAGTGAGGCTGACTTTCGTATGCTGAACACGGCGCCTACACTCAGGTGTCATCTCCGGTGCCGGGTCTTGTCACTTCACTGTGAGGAGCAGCACGTAATAATTTGACCAACAGGTAGTACAGTACTAGTACATTGGTAGTAGTACTACTACTAGTACTAGCACCATCGTCTGGATTTAGTAATACTACCACGTCCGTCTGGATTTAGTATTTGACTAGCAATATCTAGTAATGCATGTCACAAAAAATATACTACTCCCTCTGTAAATAAACACATGGTGTATTGTTTTATTCCTTCCGATAGGTGGCTCAAATCTGAAGTCTCATCAATTAGACTACTATTATACTCACCAAATGCTCAGCTTGGTAAGCTACCAACAAAAAATTGCAATCAAAGAATACTAGTGTACTCCCTCCGTACTGGTGCATTAGTCACGTTACGAAAACCAAATAGTAATCCCAAAACTTATAGGCGCGGTGCATTAACTACCCACCTCGTTCCCTATTTTTTGCCACAAAAAAAGAAATCACCCAATAGGAGACGTGGGGTGCATATGCATTCAATGACCTGAGACTACTTAGCACAATATTTTTGGTTACATGCATTAACATTTTATTAGTTAAATCACAGGTCAAAACTTGGCGCAAAATGCAAAGGGGACCAATAAACCAGTAAATATTAAAGTTCTCTTGTTTGGCCCCAACTGGAGGTCCAGTGAGATGACTATACTGCACCGGCACGGAGGGGGAAGAAACTTCATTGACTTACTGCACCTGCCTTTGGGTGTATGATAGGATGGCCCAACAGGTGTCTGGCCCACTTGTCATACAGCCAAAGGCAGGTGTAGTTAAGGCACCGAAGCTCAGTCCCATAGAGGGAGGGCCAAGGAGTAGATGGCCAACACACATGTGAATGCAACGCAGTCTGCACTTCTCATATAAAGGCTCCCCGCAAGTCCAATCTACGAAATCCTACGCACCTACGCACCCTAACCAAGGGCAAGAGTGATCACTCCAATCACAAGATTAGTTGACTAGAAGCTAGACCCATGGAGGTGATGAGCGCGAGCATCAGCCGGCTGTGCTAGATGGTCCACGATGCCGGCTTGCGGCCCAGCACCGAGGAACGTCTCCAGGTCATGCTTGAGGCCGCCAGGGCGAGAGGCCGCTTGGACGACAGCTTAGTCTCCTTGTTTGACGAGGTCCTCGTCGGCTTCCTCGACAAGTTTACCGTCGTCAAGAAGCTCGCGGACTCCCTTGACGTACGCCTCCAACCCACGCGCCCAGGCTCTACGATGCCCACCATCCTCAACGGCCTCTATGGTGACAACCTCTTCGACGCACTGGTGGCTCTACGACTGCCTACCGTCGCATCAGAGAATGTCCACCTCGAGGTCGTGCTCCCCATGCAACACCTGGTGCAGCAAGAAACCATCGACATAATCACCCACGTCTGCGCGCAAATCATTGTAGCGACCTGATCCGAATGGATCAAGTCTCTGTGCTTAAGTGTCATCCCTGGATCGGTATGCTGACACACACAGTACTCGAAGGATTTATAAAAGAGGTAAATCACATGTATAAAGTAACGTAAATACTATTACCTCAATCCATATAGCGGAAGCAACAAGGTTGTGGGTTCCCATCAACACCAACGGCAAAGTTGAGTGTAGAAATCGTAACCCTAATGTATCACTTACTCGTCATAAGATAATCCTGCAACATGAGACGTTGCAGCCCGAAACGGGTCAGTACATTGAATGTACTGGCAAATTCACACCATAGAGAAAATGATGAACAATGGCTATCACTATATGCATATTTGGCTGGTGGAAAAGCTCTATGGTTATAAGGTTTTTGCGTAAAGCCAATTTTTCCCTACTGCAAAGGAATAAGATTAATTACTATCATGGTGGTTGTTGAACATTGAGAATGGTTGACAGCATTCTCAATCCCAATTAAGTGAACAATTAAAACCCAACAACATTAATTATAAGTAACATGATGAGATTCACATGATATTCAAGTACTAGATACTCAAGTTGTCCATAACCGGGGACACGGCTAATCATGATTAGTTTGTACACTCTGCAGAGGTTTGCGCACTTTTCCCCACATGACTCGATCGCCTCCGTTTGTTTTCTCGCACTACACGGTGTTTGAGAAACGGATGACCGAGACATAGTCTTTCAGAAGCGCTAGCACCTTACATGTGGGGTAGACCGTACCACCTACAACCCCTACATCTGCTAGTCCACCCCGTAAGAGTTCGCACAACTTAGTCAACTATGCCAGAGCCCATAGTAGCATGTGGCTGCACACGGAAGTTTCTAGCATGAATTATCTTATGATCCCTTTGAGCCTGGGTGGCGGTCCGAAAAAAACAGGCAAGTCCTGATAGACATCAGGTGCCTCAATCCACCCAGATGTGTGTTTAAGTTGCCACTTTAGATAAATCGTTAAAATTATCAACTCACATCTGTCATGGATATCACTCACCCAATCCACGTCTACTAGCATAGCATGGCATAATAAGCAAACGTAGAAGTAACTCCCAAAGGTTTCATAATAATACAGGTGATAGGTACTACCTCATCTACTTCCCATCCCACAGTTTAATTAGATCCTAATCATGCAATGTGTGAGGATTGATCTAATGCAATAAAACTGGGTTGTAGAAAAGGTATGATCAAAGTGTGAACTTGTCTGCAATGTAGATGAAGATGATTCGCACTTACAACTCTTGATAGATCTACTCGTCACACTCCGGTCAATCTATCGTAAGCAAACAATAGTAACCACACAATAAGTACTCATATAATGCGCAAGTAAAACTCGAACGGGAGAATGAACCAGAAAGTTCAACTTAACAACTCCGGTTGCAAAGAAAGAACGAATCGAACAAACGACGGGAAAACAAACGGCGGAAGAAAACCACTCGGTTCTAGCAAGTTGAAACTAGGTCAAATTTTACCATAGCAAAAACTTGTTCAAGTTGATTAGACGGAACGGCGGTTTTGAGACGAAACTCCAGGCGCTTGAATCACCTGATTCCGATAAATGGGCGAGAAGATAAACTAGAACGAAGATCGGATCTGAGATCGCAATCGCGGAATAAATCCGACGAAAAGAAAGAGACGAACGGTTAAACGAACGGACGTTCGTTAACCTAGAAGAATCCGGTGATCATGTTCGTTAGGACGAACAGTCCGGCAAACGGTCCAAAGGCAACTAAATCGGAAAAGAAAACGAATCCGATCTAGGGTTTCGGAAGAAAACCGAAACAAAAACCGATCTAGAAAACCGGAACGGTTTAAACAAGAACCGGAAAGAAAATGAATCGGAAGAGAAGAAAAGAATCGGAACGATTAGAAGAAAATGATCCGAGGAAAAGAGACTCGGGGCAACCTCCGGCGGCGTGGCGTAGGGCGGCGGCGGCATGGGCAAGGTGCGGCGGCGGCGTGGGCAAGGTGCGGCGACGCGGGTGTGGGGTGGCGCGGCGGCGGTGTAGGGCGCGGGGTGGGGTGCGGCTTGGGGCTTGGGGCTTGGGGGCTTGGGGTTTGATTTGATGGGTTTAGAGGGGGGGTGTTGGGGTATTTATATAGGAGAGGGGAGAGATTACTAGGGGTAGGGGACAAGAAATAGAGTAGGAAAAGGAAAAATAAAACAAGGAAAAGGGGCTAGCCTAGAATCCTAATAGGATTCGGCCAGGGAAGAGGCGGCGGCTGGCCTGGCGCCTGGCGCTGCACGCGGCTGGGGTGGAGCGGCGGCTGGCTGGGCCTTTGGCCCGGCTGGCTTGCGGAATTTTTTTAACTGGTTCCACGCGCAGAAAAACAAGAAAAAGAAAAACTAAACGGGCTCCAAAAACCCTAAAGTAAATTTTCCCCGACTCCTAAAAATGAGTCGAACAAAATGAACTTTTCTACGGACCTAAAATGCAATTTTCGAAAACGCGCATTTTTCCCTATCCAAAGAAAAACAAACAAACACCGGAAAACGAAATTTGATCTATTCATTAAATCTTCATTTTTCCTGTATTTTGGGAAAGTCGTATTATTCCCTCTCTCATAATTTGATATCGGAAAAATAATTGAAGATGAATTAAATAAATCAAATGATCCTCTTTTCAAATTCGAGAAAACTCTCAAATATGAAAATAACGAAATCTCCAACTCTCTCCGAAGGTCCTTGAGTTGCGTGAAATTTCTAGGATCGACCAAAATGCAAGAAAATAAGGGATGCATGATGATCTAATGTATAACATTCCAAATTGAAAATTTGGGATGTTACAAACCTACCACCCTTAAAAGGAATCTCGTCCTCGAGATTCGGAGAGGCTAGCAAGAAAAGGTTAGGGTTTGGGGGTCTTCTCAAAATCCATCGATCATCACACGGTGTCTGGGGTGCTACCACCCTTAGAATCATTGTTACTGTTCCATCAAATCTCATATACTCCATCCTTATTCTTGACAGTGTCGGTCTTCTCAGATCCTCGAGAAAATTCCTTCTCTGAGCTCTTATGGTAGTGGCATAACCTTTACCACAATTCTTCTATCATTTCATCTTGGTAAGGTTATTCCGCGACTGGGTCTTCGTAGCTGACGGGTCTGGCGCCAAAACTAAACAACTATCGATATCTCATGGTGGTCAACAATTTATGGTTTCTCCTGCAGGAAATGGGTCTGGGTTGATCCTCACCATATAACCTACGGTTGGCAAAAAGCTGCCGTGTACAAGGGAAAAATTCTTATACCATTCTAAGGTTTAACAAGGTTTAATATCGTCGTCTCTCTACTATAGGCAAGTCACTCAGATTTACCATCCCATATAGCAAGGCGAATAATAAGAGTAAGTCGGTATGGTGATCAATCCATCCCGCACCCAAATCATTACCTTGTATACGGTTTAGCGAATCTCGCATTCTAACACTCGGTCATCCTCTCAAGCGTTGCAGAATTTCTCTTGTTGACGAACTAAGTTCGGAATAATCCATTGATTCTGCAAGCTAGACAAACATCTATCGTTCCTTCACAACTCTCAGGTTTTGCGTAACTCCTATAAGATCGTCTGTCGATAAAATCGTAACTTCTTCCAGGGTTTTTCCTTCAGCAAGAATGTGCTTGCTTCTTCGTAGGTCCTGGGCCTGTGGGTTATGGCCCATCTCATCACTTGTAGTCCTTGAACTTATCATCGGGCAACTGATCATTGTTCCAACTTCCTAGTATTCTTAAATCCATCCAATTGTACTGTCTTCCTTCCTTCTATTGGCACCAAACTAGGACATGTTTACTCAGACTCATCATGGAGTTTCCATTGATCCATATTACCAACATCATACCTCCTTTATATCCAATAGTACTTCATCTCTTCATCCTCATGGGATATCCCACATACCAGGATAAAAACTTATACTCATGAAGTCCATATTCCACTTTGTGGAACATTATTATCCTTTCCAGGGTCAAGCGTCCTTACAAGGGAATATTGGCCATCTCTGCATGGCACTTCTTCAACTGGGAAACGTGAAACACATCTTGAACTCCTGACGGTCCTTCAGGTGACTCCAACTTGTTGGCCACTTCTCCCATACGCTCCAAAACTTGGTATGGTCCTACAAATCTCGGGGATAACTGTCCCTTAACTCCAATTGTTTAACTCCTCGCAGAGGGGTCACACGAAGACATGCTCTGTCTCCAATTTCATAGACTACCTCCTTGCGTTTTTTTTTCTGCATAACTCTTCTGCCTGGACTGAGCTACCTTCAGTCTATTTCGAATCAACTTAACATTCTCTTCTGACTCCTTGATCACATTTGGTCCAAACAACTGACGTCTCCAACTTCATCCCACACACTCTTGGGGTATCGCACATATCGAGACAAAACTCATATTCATTTTGTCTGAAATCCACTCAGTGGAGTATCCTTATCTTTTCCAAGAGTCAAGGGTTCTTTACAGGGTACTACCACCCTTAAAATGCACAAATCTTCCATAGACCATATTTCTCTTATCCTCAAAAATGGTCAACATCCTTCTTCATAGAGTAAAAACTCATAAAATCCATATCAGTACCAACGATGCAACTTTATTCACTCTCAATTAATTACAATCTCTCGCTTTTCCATTACATGTCTCAACTCAACACCTCAAGAAAATGTTCTCACTTCTACTACTCCATTACTTTTGTTGCAAACTCAACTACCTAGCACAAGTTTCCTTCTCCTTGGGGCATTCTCTGGCAAAGTGCCCTGCTCCATTACCACTAAAACATATTACTTCTGACAAGTATCGAGGTTTCCTTTTTGGGCAATTGTTGAGGTAGTGCCCTGACTCCTTGCACCTGTAACAGGTGATATGACTCAGGTCCTTCCTGGAATCCAATCGGTTTCTCTTTCTGGTCTTTTCCATTCCAATCAAAGCTTCTATTTCCTGTGGGTCATATGCTACTTCCTCCGTCGGGAATTCTACTAGATCCCCCTTTATACAATTTTGGGAGATGTGTCCTTCTTCTCCACATGAATAGCAAGATTTAGTGCAGGGTTTACTCGGGTCCTCTTTAGGTGTGTCTTCCACATCTTCCTTCATCACGGGTTCTTCTAAAATTTCCATGATGGCTCCTTTCATTACTTCGTTCTTCTGTTGGATGGTTCGTTGTACCATGGGGTAAATGTGACACTGAGCAGGATAGTGGGTAGTCCCTTCACACAAGAAACAAGTAATCTTCCTAGTTGGGCATTCTTCAACTGGGTGACTTCCTTCACAGTTAGTGCATTCATCCTTGTCTGCTTTATGGGTGTAGCCTATTTCTCCACAAATCTTGCATGCACAAAGTTTCCTTATATCCTTTCCATAAGACTTCAACTTCTGGGACACAAGGTGATATCTTTGCAGAGTCAACTTTAATTCTCTCCAAGTGGTTACTCCTTGCCATCCATTCATGCTTTGGTATATCCTCCACCAAGTAGCAGCACCTCTTTCAAAGCATTGAAGAGCATACTGGGCCATATCCTTTCCGACTATAGGCTTGTTCTCCATATGATCCTCCATGTTCTGAATCCATCGGTCTGTCTCCAATTGACTCATCGGTCCAGAAAATACAAGCTCATCTCCATTCATCCTCTATTGGGTCCATGGGTTTGGGGTGAGATAAGAGAGATAGAGAGGGATACACACAATACAAACAAAAGTTTTGAAAAGACAGATTTTATTTGTGGCTGTCGGGAAAAGCATCAAACAAATGACAGCTCACAATCGTCGCATCTAACATAGGTGTATAACAGGGGTTTGGTCTTCTAAGGTCAACGTCGCCAAACTCTTCAAGTCTTGTTCATGCCTCCAATGGCTTCTTTCGATCGTGTTTGTCCTTCTCAATTTCTTCTGTCAGATCCTCTCTGTTGACAATAAGTTTCTCGTGACGTCCTTTAATATTTCTGGAGTGGCATTCCAAACTTCTGGGTTTCGACATCCTTCACATGAACCATGGTCATACTGTCCTTAAGTTCCTGACAATTCTCCGGTATCGCGAGGTTGTAGCTCCTCCAGCTTGGCTACTCTCATCTTCAGGATCCTGAGTTCCTCATGAAATACTTCCTTGTCTAATACGACTTCCTGGAGCTCCATTTTAAACTTCTTGATGTAACACTCCAGACCCTGGTGATACACCAGCTAAGCTTAAAACTTCATCTTACTGTTAGGTGCTCCATCAACCTTCTACCATCAAATCCATTCTGATGGCATGCATCCTTAACTCAGCACGGTGTCAATAGCATTAGCGGGGGATGACATCACGGATAACCGTGTTTCTGCTCTTGTCATTTCCATGAGCTATCTCTCCACAGTTGATATCTCCTGACTTAGGGTTTCTTTGACAAATCCTTGAGTTCTTAACTCTACATGCTCCGGTCTTTCTCCAATACACCTTGATCTCGGGTATTAACAACTTCCATAGTCTGCCAAGTTCCATAAGGGTAGCCTTCCTAGGTCATACAAATCTGGGAATTCTTCAGAGCCTACAAATTCTACTTGTCTTCGGTCTTCAGCCGTTGTAGTTTCCATTATTCAGATGCACGGAGAATACACCTCATTCCACGGTGGTCTTAGTTGCCTGATATCTTGTACTTCTTGGAGTGGTCTCAGCAGTGGAATCTTCGAGTGGTCAAAAGGGGAAAGGGGTATGGTCTCACTAAAGGGAATTTTTTGAATAAACTCAGAAGAGAAGAGAGGTAAAAGATCTTTTTGAAAGGAAAAGTTGTAGAGAAAAATCTTTGCTATGGGCTTGCCAGTTTCTAGGGTCACGTCCTACAGTCAACATGTGCTCTGATACCATCTTGTAGCGACCCGACCCGAATGGATCAAGTCTCTGTGCTTAAGTGTCATCCCTGGATCGGTATGCTGACACACACAATACTCGAAGGATTTATAACAAAGGTAAATCACATGTATAAAGTAACGTAAATACTATTACCTCAATCCATATAGCGGAAGCAACAAGGTTGTGGGTTCCCATCAACACCAATGGCAAAGTTGAGTGTAGAAATCGTAACCCTAACGTATCACTTACTCGTCGTAAGATAATCCTGCAACATGAGACGTTGCAGCCCGAAACGGGTCAGTACATTGAATGTACTGGCAAATTCACACCATAGAGAAAATGATGAACAATGGCTATCACTATATGCATATTTGGCTGGTGGAAAAGCTCTATGGTTATAAGGTTTTTGCGTAAAGCCAATTTTTCCCTACTGCAAAGGAATAAGATTAATTACTATCATGGTGGTTGTTGAACATTGAGAATGGTTGACAGCATTCTCAATCCCAATTAAGTGAACAATTAAAACCCAACAACATTAATTATAAGTAACATGATGAGATTCACATGATATTCAAGTACTAGATACTCAAGTTGTCCATAACCGGGGACACGGCTAATCATGATTAGTTTGTACACTCTGCAGAGGTTTGCGCACTTTTCCCCACATGACTCGATCGCCTCCGTTTGTTTTCTCGCACTACACGGTGTTTGAGAAACGGATGACCGAGACATAGTCTTTCAGAAGCGCTAGCACCTTACATGTGGGGTAGACCGTACCACCTACAACCCCTACATCTGCTAGTCCACCCCGTAAGAGTTCGCACAACTTAGTCAACTATGCCAGAGCCCATAGTAGCATGTGGCTGCACACGGAAGTTTCTAGCATGAATTATCTTATGATCCCTTTGAGCCTGGGTGGCGGTCCAAAAAAAACAGGCAAGTCCTGATAGACATCAGGTGCCTCAATCCACCCAGATGTGTGTTTAAGTTGCCACCTTAGATAAACCATTAAAATTATCAACTCACATCTGTCATGGATATCACTCACCCAATCCACGTCTACTAGCATAGCATGGCATAATAAGCAAACGTAGAAGTAACTCCCAAAGGTTTCATAATAATACAGGTGATAGGTACTACCTCATCTACTTCCCATCCCAAAGTTTAATTAGATCCTAATCATGCAATGTGTGAGGATTGATCTAATGCAATAAAACTGGGTTGTAGAAAAGGTATGATCAAAGTGTGAACTTGCCTGCAATGTAGATGAAGATGATTCGCACCTAAAACTCTTGATAGATCTACTCGTCACACTCCGGTCAATCTATCGTAAGCAAACAATAGTAACCACACAATAAGTACTCATCTAATGCACAAGTAAAACTCAAACGGGAGAACGAACCAGAAAGTTCAACTTAAGAACTCCGGTTGCAAAGAAAGAACGAATCGAACAAACAACGGGAAAACAAACGGCGGAAGAAAACCACTCGGTTCTAGCAAGTTGAAACTAGGTCAAATTTTACCATAGTAAAAACTTGTTCAAGTTGATTAGACGGAACGGCGGTTTCGAGACAAAACTCCAGGCACTTGAATCACCTAATTCCGATAAACGGGCGAGAAGATAAACTAGAACGAAGATCGGATCTGAGATCACGATCGCGGAATAAATCCGACGAAAAGAAAGAGACGAACGGTTAAACGAACGGACGTTCGTTAACCTAGAAGAATCCGGTGATCACGTTCGTTAGGACGAACGGTCCGGCAAATGGTCCAAAGGCAACTAAATCGGAAAAGAAAACGAATCCGTTCTAGGGTTTCGGAAGAAAACCGAAAAAAAACCGATCTAGAAAACCGGAACGGTTTAGAGAAGAACCAGAAAGAAAACGAATCGGAAGAGAAGAAAATAATCGGAATGATTAGAAGAAAACGATCCGAGGAAAAGAGACTCGGGGCAACCTCCGGCGGCGTGGCGTAGGGCGGCGGCGGCGTGGGCAAGGTGCGGCGGCGGCGTGGGCAAGGTGCGGCGGCGCGGGTGTGGGGTGGTGCGGCGGCGGTGTAGGGCGCGAGGTGGGGTGCGGCT
>NC_057800.1:474984841-475030896 GCF_018294505.1 Triticum aestivum | reverse complement strand
GTTGGGGTATTTATATAGGAGAGGGGAGAGATTACTTGGGGTAGGGGACAAGAAATAGAGTAGGAAAAGGAAAAACAAAACAAGGAAAAGGGGCTAGCCTAGAATCCTAATAGGATTCGGCCAGGGAAGAGGCGGCGCCTGGCCTGGCGCCTGGCGCTGCGCGCGGCTGGGGTGGAGCGGCGGCTGGCTGGGCCTTTGGCCCGGCTGGCCTGCGGATTTTTTTTTATTTTTTTTAACTGGTTCCGCGCGCAGAAAAACAAGAAAAAGAAAAACTAAACGGGCTCCAAAAACCCTAAAGTAAATTTTCCCCGACTCCTAAAAATGAGTCGAACAAAATGAACTTTTCTACGGACCTAAAATGCAATTTTCCAAAACGCGCATTTTTCCCTATCCAAAGGAAAACAAACAAACACCAGAAAATGAAATTTGATCTATTTATTAAATCTTCATTTTTCCTATATTTTGGGAAAGTCATATTATTCCCTCTCTCATAATTTGATATCGGAAAAATAATTGAAGATGAATTAAATAAATCAAATGATCCTCTTTTCAAATTCGAGAAAACTCTCAAATATGAAAATAACGAAATCTCCAACTCTCTCCGAAGGTCCTTGAGTTGCGTGAAATTTCTAGGATCGACCAAAATGCAAGAAAATAAGGGATGCATGATGATCTAATGTATAACATTCCAAATTGAAAATTTGGGATGTTACAATCATCCACAACGACTACTACGTGCAAGAGGAGGATGATAGGTCGCTGGCCTTCTTGGACCGCAGGGCAACCTTGGACGGCACTGTTCAGAAGCATGTTGAGCTCGCCGCCAACACCGCTGCTCCTCACACGTCGGTTGGTGACCAAGCACACTAGGGCGTGAGGATGTCGTTGATGGATCCGTATGTATCTTTATCTTTCCATCAAATCCATGTAGTAGTATATGGTACTACTAGTAATTATCTTACCTTTCGCATCAACGTCATAATTTTCATACGTACTCCATGCATGAACCACGCCAGAACCAAACTTCTCATTACTCTAGGGAAAATCGTTATTTCAATCTATCGGTCGCGCCATGGAGCAGAACCAAATTTTACAAGTTGCAAGTTCAAAAGGAAAAGCCTGCCATGTTCGCATCGCACCCCCACAAGGTTGGTCCGGCACGCCGCTCAAGGGGGAATGTGTGCTTTGTTGCATTTTCACTTACAAGTGGGATCGCACTTGAGCAAACCGACTATCGGCAAACCCCCACCCCGCCCACAATGTGATGGATGAGAAAACAGGAGGGAGAAGAGATGGTTGTAGCACGGACTCCAAGAAAATTGGTGTTAGATGGGACTCGTGCGGGTGGCGTGTGTCGTACTGCTAGACGTGAAGGCTAGTTACGTCCCATGCCACCCCACTATATCGAGCCTATATCGAGGTGCTGGTTATGTAAGAACAAATTTCCTAGAGTCCGTGCTCAGCCCTCCTCTCTCTCTCTCTCTCTCTCTCTCTCTCTCTCTTCTCAGCCAGCCAGTGGATGCGCGGAGACCATTGTCTGTTTGCTCACATGCGGTCCCACATGTCAGTGAAAACACAAGAGGACCCACAGAACCTGCACATCTTTCACCTCAACATGCTGGTGATGAAAAACAAATCCAATAAAGATCTTCGATGGCCGCTTTTTGAGTTACTCAAGAGTAAGATTCTATTTACCGTTTAACCCAAGATGCACATCACGTGGCTTCAACTAGCACTCCATTTTCTTGCATGACACGACCTGGATGCTGGATGTCCCACGTGTCGGCAAAAGGAGGAAGAACTCGACCAAATCTTCTCCACATTTAGACCGGAGGAGTAGGAAACACGGCAAGCCATGTGCCTACATCATACTACGTACAAGCCCACCTCACGCAGTCACGCTATCACCATATTTCTCGGCTTCCGTGCGACACCTAGCTCTAGTTGATCTAACTAGAACTAACTATTGTGCTAGCATACTCCGATATTAGGTTGGCTCTATGTGATGTGGCAACTTCATATAACCGGATGCTGGCTATAATAGTACGGTACTCACACTCCAAGAAGTGAGTCGAAAACCACTCATAAATTGAGTTTATGACATGCATATGCAAATGTACCATTCATTACATACAACAAGTCATCAACACACAACGACAATGAAGATACATGTTGGATTATAGATTAGTTCCGACAAAACATTCTACAACAAATGGCCTCCGTCCCCCACACGAGCGAAGCCACTTCGCACCCCCAAGATACGTCTCCATCGTATCTATAATTTTTGATTTTTTCATGCCAATATTATACAACTTACATACTTTTGGCAACTTTTTATATGATTTATTGGACTAACCTATTGATCCAGTGCCCAGTGCCAGTTCCTGTTTTCTGCATGTTTTTTGTATCGTAGAGTATCCATGTCAAATGAAGTCCAAATGCAATAAAATTTTATGGAGAATTATTTTGGAATATATGTGATTTTTAGGAGTTGGAATCACCGTAAACGGAGGCCCACACAGCCCACAAGACACCAGGGCGCGCCAGAGGCCCCTAGCGCATGGTGGTGGGTTGTTCCTGAAGGAAATATGCCCTAGAGGCAATAATAAAGTTATTATTTATTTCCTTATATCATGATAAATGTTTATTATTCATGCTAGAATTGTATTAACCGGAAACTTAGTACATGTGTGAATACATAGACAAACAGAGTGTCACTAGTATGCCTCTCACTTGACTAGGTCGTTGAATCAATGATGGTTATGTTTCCTAGCCATAGACATGAGTTGTCATTTGATTAACGGGATCACATCATTAGAGAATGATGTGATTGACTTGACCCATTCGTTAGCTTAGCATGATGATCGTTTAGTTTGTTGCTATTGCTTTCTTATGACTATGAGATCATGCAACTCCCGAATACCGGAGGAACACTTAGTGTGCTATCAAACGTCACAACGTAACTGGGTGACTATAAAGATGCTCTACAGGTGTCTCCGATGGTGTTTGTTGAGTTGGCATAGATCGAGATTAGGATTTGTCACTCCGATTGTCGGAGAGGTATCTCTGGGCCCTCTCGATAATGCACATCACAATAAGCCTTGCAAGAAATGTGACTAATGAGTTAGTTACGGGATGTAGCATTACGGAACGAGTAAAGAGACTTGCCGGTGACGAGATTGAACTAGGTATTGAGATACCAACGATCAAATCTTGGGCAAGTAACATACCGATGACGAAGGGAACAACGCATGTTGTTATGCGATTTGACCAATAAAGATCTTCGTAGAATATGTAGGATCCAATATGAGCATCCAGGTTCCGCTATTGGTTATTGACCGGAGACGTGTCTCGGTCATGTCTACATAGTTCTCGAACCCGTAGGGTCAGCACGCTTAACGTTTGGTGACGATCGGTTTTCTGAGTTTATGAGATT
Organism: Triticum aestivum; assembly: GCF_018294505.1. Lineage (NCBI taxonomy): Eukaryota > Viridiplantae > Streptophyta > Magnoliopsida > Poales > Poaceae > Triticum > Triticum aestivum. The sequence goes on along the minus strand of NC_057800.1, from coordinate 475,027,460 downwards.
AGATGTACCGAAGGTAGTTCGGAGTCCCGGATGTGATCACGGACATGACGAGGAGTGTCGAAATGGTCGAGACATAAAGATTGATATATTGGACGACTATATTCGGATACCAGAAGTGTTCAGGGTGATTTCGGAGAAAACTGGAGTGCCGGAGGGTTACCGGAACCCTCCCCCCCACACACGGGAGAAGTAATGGGACACATGGGCCTTAGTGGAGAGAGAGAGGGTCGGCCAGGGCAGGCCGTGCGCCCCCTCCCCCTCTGGTCCTTATTGGAGGGAAGGGGGGCGGCGCCCCCCTTTCCTTATCCCTCTCCTCCTTCCTTCCCCCCTCATAGTAGGAGTAGGACAGGGGAGTCCTACTCCTACTACGAGGAGGACTCCTCCTCCTAGCGCGTCCTGCAAGGGCCAGCCGGACTCCCCCCTTGCTCCTTTATATACAGGGGTAGGGGGCACCCTAGGACACACAAGTAGATTGTTCCAAGCCGTGTGCGGTACCCCCTCCACCATAATCCACCTTGATCATATCGTAGCGGTGCTTAGGTGAAGCCCTGCGTCAGTAGCAACATCATCACCGTTATCACGCCGTCGTGCTGATGAAACTCTCCCAAGAAGCTCTGCTGGATCGGAGTTCATGGGACGTCATCGAGCTAAACGTGTGCTGAACTCGGAGGTGCTGTACGTTCGGTACTCGGATCGGTCGGATCGTGAAGACGTATGACTACATCAACCGCGTTCTCATAATGCTTCCGCTTATGGTCTGCGAGGGTACGTGGACGATACTCTCCTCTCTCGTTGCTATGCATGACCATGATCTTGCGTGTGCGTAGGAAATTTTTTGAAATTACTACGTTCCCCAATAGTGGCATCCGAGCCAGGTTTATGCGTAGATGTTATATGCACGAGTAGAACACAAGTGAGTTGTGGGTGATACAAATCATACTGCTTACCAGCATGTCATACTTTGGTTCGGCGGTATTGTTGGATGAAGCAGCCCGGACCGACATTACACGTACGCATACGCGAGACTGGTTCTACCGACGTTCTTTGCACACAGGTGGCTGGCGGGTGTCAGTTTCTCCAACTTTAGTTGAACCGAGTGTGACTATGCCCGGTCCTTGTTGAAGGTTAAAACAGCACTAACTTGACGAATATCATTGTGGTTTTGATGCGTAGGTAGGAACGGTTCTTGCTCAGCCCATAGCAGCCACGTAAAACTTGCAACAACAAAGTAGAGGACGTCTAACTTGTTTTTGCAGGGCATGTTGTGATGTGATATGGTCAAGGCATGATGCTATATTTTATTGTATGAGATGATCATGTTTTTGTAACGAAGTTATCGGCAACTGGCAGGAGCCATATGGTTGTCGCTTTATTATATGCAATGCAATCGCCCTATAATTGCTTTCCTTTATCACTAAACGGTAGCTATAGACGTAGAAGCAATATTTGGTGAGACGACAACGATGCTACGATGGAGATAAAAGTGTCATGCCAGTGACGATGGTGACCATGACGGTGCTTTGGAGGTGGAGATCAAAGGCACAAGATGATGATGGCCATATCATATCACTTATATTGATTGCATGTGATGTTTATCCTTTATGCATCTTATTCTACTTGATTGACGGTGGCATTATAAGATGATCTCTCACTAAATTTCAAGGTACAAGTGTTCTCCCTGAGTATGCACCATTGCCAAAGTTCGTCGTGCCGAGACACCACGTGATGATCGAGTGTGATAAGCTCTACGTTCACATACAACGGGTGCAAGCCAGTTTTGCACACGTAGAAATACTCGGGTTAAACTTGATGAGCCTCGCGTATGCAGATATGGCCTCGAAACACTGAGACCGAAAGGTGGAGCGTGAATCATATAGTAGATATGATCAACATAGTGATGTTCACCATTGAAAACTACTCCATCTCACGTGATGATCGGACATGGTTTAGTTGATATGGATCACGTAATCACTTATATGATTAGAGGGATGTCTCTCTAAGTGGGAGTTCTTAAGTAATATGATTAATTGAACTTTAAATTTATCATGAACTTAGTCCTGATAGTATTTGCATATCTATGGTGTAGATCAATTGCTTGCGTATAGCTTCCCCGTTTATTTATGATATGTTCCTAGAGATAACTATGTTGAAAGATGTTAGTAGCAATGATGCGGACTAGCTCCATTATCTGAGGATTATCCTCATTGCTTCATAGAAGAATTATGTCCTTGATGCACCGCTAGGTGACGGACCTATTGCAGGAGCAGATACAGACGTTATGAACATTTGGTAAAGCTCGGTATGATGACTACTTGATAGTTTAGTGCACCATGCTTTACGGCTTAGAACCGGGACTTCAAAAACATTTTGAATGCCACAGAGCATATAAGATGTTCTAAGAGTTAAAATTAGTATTTCAGACTCATGCCCGTGTCGAGAGTTATGAGACCTCTGACAAATACTTTTCCTACAAGATGGACGATAATAGCTCAGCTAGTGACCATGTGCTCAGAATGTCTGAGTACTACAATCACTTAAATCAAGTGAGAGTTAATCTTCCAGATAAGATAGTGATTGATAGAGTTCTCTAGTCACTATCACCAAGTTACTAGAACTTCGTGATGAACTATAATATGCAAGGGATAACGAAAACGATTCCCAAGCTCTTCATGATGCTGAAATCGATGAAGGTAGAAATCAAGAAAAGCATCAAGTGTTGATGGTTGACAAGACCACTAGTTTCAAGAAAAGGGCAAAGGGAAGAAGGGGAACTTCAAGAAGAACAGCAAGCAAGTTGCTGCTCAAGTGAAGAATCCCAAGTCTAGACCTAAGCCTGAGACTAAGTGCTTCTACTTCAAAGGGACTGGTCACTTGAAGCAGAACTGCCCCAAGTATTTGGCGGATAAGAAGGATGGCAAAGTGAACAAAGGTATATTTGATATACATGTTATTGATGTGTACTTTACTAGTGTTTATAGAAACCCCTTAGTATTTGATACTAGTTCAGTTGCTAAATATTAGTAACTCGAAACGGGAGTTGCAAAATAAACAAAGACTAGTTGAGGACGAGGTGACGATGTGTGTTGGAAATGATTCCAAGGTTGATAAGATCACCATCGCACACTCCCTTTACCTTCGGGATTAGTATTGAACCTAAAATAAATGTTATTTGGTGTTTGCGTTGAGAATAATATGATTGGATCATGTTTATTGCAATACGGTTATTCATTTAAGTCAAAGAATAATTGTTATTCTGTTTACATTTATAAAACCTTCTGTGGTCATACACCCAAGGTGAATGGTTTATTGAATCTCGATCATAGTGATACACATATTCATAATATTGAAGCTAAAAGATGCAAAGTTAATAATGATAGTGTAACCTATTTGTGGCACTGCCATTTAGGTCATATTGGTGTAAAGCGCATGAAGAAACTCCACATTGATGGGCTTTTGGAATCACTTGATTATGAATCACTTGATGCTTGCGAACCATACCTCATGGGCAAGATGACTACGACTCCGTTCTCCAGAACAATGGAGCGAGCAACTGACTTATTGGAAATAATACATACTAATGTATGCGGTCCGATGAGTGTTGAGGCTCGCGACAGGTATCATTATTTTCTGACCTTCACAGATGATTTGAGCAGATATGGGTATATCTACTTGATGAAACATAAGTCTGAAACATTTGAAAAGTTCAAAGAATTGAGTGAAGTGGAAAATCATCGTAAACAAAAATAAAGTTTCTATGATCTGATCATGGAGATGAATATTTGAGTTACGGGTTTGGTCTTGAACTAAAACAATGTGGAATAGTTTCACAAATTCATGCCACCTGGATCACCAGAACATAATGGTGTGTCTGAACGTCATAACCGTACTTTATTGGATATAGTGCAATCTATGATGTCTCTTATTGATTTACCACTATCATTTTGGGGTTATGCATTAGAGACAGCTACATTCACATTAAATAGGGCACCATCTAATCCGTTGAGACGACACCGTATGAACTATGGTTTGGCTAGAAATCTAAGCTGTTGTTTCTTAAAGTTTGGGGTTGTAATGCTTATGTGAAAAAGTTTCAACCTAATAAGCTCAAACCCAAATCAGAAAAGTGCGTCTTCATAGGATACCCAAAAGAAACGGTTGGGTACACCTTCTATCACAGATCTGAAAGGCAAGATCTTTGTTGCTAAGGGTGGATCCTTTCTAGAGAAGAAGTTTCTCTTGAAAGAAGTGAGTGGGAGGAAAGTAGAACTTGATGAGGTAACTGTACCTGCTCCCTTATTGGAAAGTAGTCCGTCACAGAAACCGGTTCCTATGACACCTACACCAATTAGTGAGGAAGCCAATGATGATGATCATGAAACTTCAGATCAAGTTACTACTGAACCTCGTAGGTCAACCAGAGTAAGATCCGCACCAGAGTGGTACGGTAATCCTTTCTGGATGTCATGTTACTAGACCATGACGAACCTACAAACTATGAGGAAGCGATGATGAGCCAAGATTCCGCGGAATGGCTTAAGGCCATGAAATCTGAGATGGGATCCATGTATAAAGAACAAAGTATGGACTTTGATTGACTTGCCCAATGATTGGCGAGCCATTGAGAATAAATGGATCTTCAAGAAGAAGACGGACGCTGATAGTAGTGTTGCTATCTACAAAGCTCGAATTGTCGCAAAAAAGGTTTTTGACAAGTTCAAGGTGTTGACTACGATGAGATTTTCTCACTCGCATTGATGCTTAAAAGTTTGTCCGAATCATGTTAGCAGTTGCCGCATTTTATGAAATCTGGCAAATGGATGTCAAAACTGCATTCCTTAATGGATATCTTAAAGAAGAGTTGTATATGATGCAACCAGAAGGTTTTTTCGATCCAAAAGGTGCTAACAAAGTGTGCAAGCTCCAGCGATCCATTTATGGACTGGTGCAAGCCTCTCGGAGTTGGAATAAATGTTTTGATAGTGTGATCAAAGCATATGATTTTATATAGACTTTTGGAGAAGCCTGTATTTACAAGAAAGTGAGTGGGAGCTCTGTAGCATTTCTAATATTATATGTGGATGACATATTGTTGATTGGAAATGATATAGAATTTCTGGATAGCATAAAAGGATACTTGAATAAGAGTTTTTCAATGAAAGACCTCGGTGAAGCTACTTACATATTGAGCATCAAGATCTGTAGAGATAGATCAAGACGCTTGATATATTTTCAATGAGTACATACCTTGACAACATTTTGAAGTAGTTCAAAATGGAACAGCCAAAGAAGGAGTTCTTGCCTGTGTTGCAAGGTGTGAAGTTGAGTAAAGACTCAAAACCCGACCACGGTAGAAAATAGAAAGAGAATGAAAAGTCATTCACTATGCCTTAGTCATAGGTTCTACAAAGTATGCTATGTTGTGTACCAAACCTATTGTGTACCTCGCCATAAGTTTGGCAAGAGGGTACAATAGTGATCTAGTAGAGGATCACTGGACAGCGATCAAAAATATCCTTAGTGGAATAAGGAAATGTTTCTCGATTATGGAGGTGACAAAGAGTTCATCGTAAAGAGTTACGTCGATGCAAGCTTTGACACCAATCTGGATGACTCTCAGTCTCGACCTAGATACATATTGAAAGTGGGAGCAATTAGCTAGAGTAGCTCCGTGCAAAGCATTATAGACAAAGAAAATTTGCAAAATACATACGGCTCTGAATGTGGCAGACCCGTTGACTAAATTTCTCTCACAAGCAAAACATGATCACTATTTTGGTGTTAATCACATAGCAATGTGAACTAGATTATTGACTCTAAACCTTTTGGGTATTAGTCACATGGAGATGTGAACTAATCACATATAGATGTGAACTAGATTATTGACTCTAGTGCAAGTGGGAGACTGAAGGAAATATGCCCTAGAGGCAATAATAAAGTTATTATTTATTTCCATATACCATGATAAATGTTTATTATTCATGCTAGAATTGTATTAACAGGAAACTTAGTACATGTGTGAATGCATAGACAAACAGAGTGTCACTAATATGCCTCTACTTGACTAGCTCGTTGAATCAATGATGGTTATGTTTCCTAGCCATAGACATGAGTTGTGATTTGATTAACGGGATCACATCATTAGAGAATGATGTGATTGAATTGACCCATCCGTTAGCTTAGCACGATGATCGTTTAGTTTGTTCCCACTGCTTTCTTCATGACTTATACATGTTCCTATGACTATGAGATTATGCAACTCCCGAGTACCGGAGGAACACTTTGTGTGCTACCAAACGTTACAACGTAACTGGGTGATTATAAAGGTGCTCTACAGGTGTCTCCGATGGTACTTGTTGAGTTGGCATAGATCGAGATTAGGATTTGTCACTCCGATTGCCGGAGAGGTATCTCTGGGCCCTCTCGGTAATGCACATCACAATAAGCCTTGCAAGCAATGTGACTAATGAGTTAGTTACGGGATGTAGCATTAAGGAACGAGTAAAGAGACTTGCCGGTAACGAGATTGAACTAGGTATTGAGATACCGACGATCGAATCTCGGGCAAGTAACATACCGATGACAAAGGGAACAACGTATGTTGTTATGCGGTTTGACCGATAAAGATCATCGTATAATATGTAGGAGCCAATATGAGCATCCAGGTTCCGCTTTTGGTTATTGACCGGAGACGTGTCTCGATCATGTCTACATAGTTCTTGAACCCATAGGGTCCGCACGCTTAATGTTCGGTGACGATCGGTACTATGAGTTTATGTGATTTGATGTACCGAAGGTAGTTCGGAGTCTCAGATGTGGTCACGGACCTAACGACGAGTCTCGAAATAGTCAATACATAAAGATTGATATATTGGATGACTATATTCGGATACCGGAAGTGTTCCGGGTGATTTCGGAGAAAACCGGAGTGCCGGAGGGTTACCAGAACCCCCCCGGGAGAAGTAATGGGCCACATGGGCCTTAGTGGAGAGAGAGAGGGCCGGCCAGGACAGGCCGCGCGCCCCCTTTCCTTCTCCCTCTCCTCCTTCCTTTCCCCCTCCTAGTAGGAGTAGGAAAGGGGAGTCCTCCTCCTACTAGGAGGAGGACTCCTCCTCCTGGCGCTCCCTGCAAGGGCCGACCGTCCTCCCCCTTGCTTCTTTATATATGGGGGCAGGGGGCACCCTAGGACACACAAGTTGATTGTTCCAAGCCGTCTGCGGTACCCCCCTCCACCATAATCCTCCTCGATCATGTCGTAGCGGTGCTTAGGCGAAGCCCTGTGTCGGTAGCAACATCATCACCATCATCACGCCGTCGTGCTGACAAAACTCTCTCGTGAAGCTCTGCTGGATCGGAGTTCGTGGGACGTCATCGAGTTGAACGTGTGCTGAACTCGGAGGTGTCGTACGTTCGGTACTTGGATCGGTCGGATCATGAAGATGTACGACTACATCAACCGCGTTCTCATAACGCTTCCGCTTATGGTCTACGAGGGTACATGGACGATACTCTCCTCTCTCGTTGCTATGCATCACCATGATCTTGCGTGTGCGTAGGAATTTTTTTGAAATTACCACGTTCCCCAACAGTACCCTCCTCGAACGCCGGTTGGAGCTCTACTTCGGCGCAAGGAAGCTTATATTCGGAAAAAATCTTGTTAAAGTCTCGGAGCACACTACTGCAGGATACTGTTAACGCGACACTACGATCAAAGACCCTTTGACGAAACTGTGTGTGATGCATTAATCACAAACGGTGATGTAAAAATCGTCAAAAAAGGTGCAAAAAGTTTGCAATGGATGATACATCAAACACGGTTCCTATTTTAGTTGCGTGTGCGATGAGGGGCATACGGTTGTGTTGGAAATATGCCCTAGAGGCAATAATAACGTGGTTATTATTATATATTTCCATGTTCATGATAATTGTCTATTGTTCATGCTATAATTGTATTAACCGGAAACCGTAATACATGTGTGAATACATAGATCGTAATATGTCCCTAGTAAGCCTCTAGTTGACTAGCTCGTTGATCAATAGATGGTCATGGTTTCCTGACCATGGATATTGGATGTCATTGATAACGGGATCACATCATGTAACACCCACGATGTGGCTATATCTCCCATGTGTCGAGGCACGACTTAGAGGCATAACCGCATTGTGGTTTAGTCGCAAGAGGGGTAATCTTCACACAATCCCATGTACTGAATAAGAAAGGGCTTAAAGAGTTGGCTTACAATCGCCACTTCACACAATACATGAATAAATCATACATCATCCAAATACACTCAAAGGTCCGACTACGGAACCAAAATAAAAGAAGAAAAACCCAACTGCTAGATCCCCGATCGTCCCAACTGGGCTCCACTACTGATCAATAGGAAACAAAACAAAACAACAATCAAGATCTTCAACGAGCTCCCACTTGAGCTGGGATGCGTCACCTGCACTGGTATCATCGGCACCTGCAACTATTTGGAAGTATATGTGAGTCACAAGGACTCAGCAATCTCACACCCGCGAGATCAAGACTATTTAAGCTTATGGGTAGGATAAGGTAATGAGGTGGAGCTGCAGCAAGCACTAAGCATATATGGTGGCTAACATACACAAATAAGAGCGAGAAGAGAAGCAACGCAATGGTCGAGAAGCTAGAAGTGATCAAGAAGTGATCCTGAAACTACTTACGTTCAAGCATAACACAAGACCGTGTTCACTTCCTGGACTCCGCCGAGAAGAGGCCATCACGGCTACACATGCGATTGATACATTTTAATTAAGTTAAGTGTCAAGTTCTCTACAACCGGACATTAACAAATTCCCATCTACCACATAACCGCGGGCACGGCTTTCGAAAGTTCAAAACCGTACACGGGTGTCCCAACTTAGCCCATCACAAGCTCTCACGGTCAACGAAGGATATTCCTTCTCCCAGGAAGACCCCACCAGACTCGGAATCCCGGTTACAAGACATTTCGACAATGGTAAAACAAGACCAGCAAAGCCGCCCGATGTGCCGACAATCCCGATAGGAGCTGCACATATCTCGTTCTCAGGGCAACACCAGATAGGTCAAGCTACGAGTAAAATCAGCCCTCAAGTTGTCCCGAGGTGGCCCCGTAGGTTGCCCGGTTCGGACCAACACTTAGAGAAGCACTGACCTGGGGGGTTAAAATAAAGATGACCCTCGAGAGCGCGACTCCCAAGGGAAAAGTATAGGTGGTGATGAGGTAAATGGTAAAACCAAGGTTGGGCCTTGCTGGATGAGTTTTATTCAAAGCAAACTGTCAAGGGGTCCCTATAACACCCAACCGCGTAAGGAACGCAAAATCAAGGAACATAACACTGGTATGACGGAAACTAGGGCGACAAGAGTGGAACAAAACACCAGGCATAAGGCCGATCCTTCCACCCTTTACCAAGTATATAGGTGCATTAAAGTAAATAAGATATAATAATGATATACCAACAATATCCATGTTCCAACAAGGAACAAACTTCATCTTCACCTGCAACTAGCAACGCTATAAGAGGGGCTGAGCAAAAGCGGTAACTTAGCCAAACAACGGTTTGCTAGGAATGGTGGCTTAGAGGCTTGACATGGCAATATGGGAGGCATGATATAACAAGTGGTAGCTAGCATGACAAGAGATAGAATGAACAACTAGCAAGCAAAGATAGAAGTGATTTCGAGGGTATGATCATCTTGCCTGAAATCCCGCAAGGAAGAAGAACGAGTCCATGAAGAAGACATACACACGAAGTCGAACGAATCCTCACAACTCCAGAACGGAACCGAAGCTAAGGAGAGAAGCAACCCGGAAAGAAACAAGCAACCTAGTAAACAACCATCACATAAACATGGCATGATGCGCAACCAAGTATGATGCATGTCCGGTTTAATGAGGCATGGCCTGGCAAAGTGCACAAACAATACTACAAATTAAGTGGAGCTCAATATGCAACGATTTGCATATTGATGAAACACCACATTCAATTATTTAGTTCACTCCCGGTTATGTACCCAACAAAATTAAATGTTCTTAACATGGCAAGAGGTGAAACATGAGTAAAAAACATAGTTAGACATTTTAAATGAGGCCAGAAACATCAAACAACAATTCCGGTAAATCCTCATGTGCTTTAGCAATTTAATGCAACAACAATGTTAATCATTTTAAATGTTATTATCATTATGCGGATGACATGTTCAAGTTTATGCAATTTCTATGAAAATGTTGATATGAGCAAATTATGAAGCATTTGTCACCATGGTGGAAAGAAAGGGTGCCACGGCGATGAATCCGAAAATGATGCCACGACAACATATCGGTTCCGGTAGCTCACGGAAATACCAGTGCAAAAGGTAGTGTGGCGGGAGTGTGTCAAGCAAGGTTGGTGGGGTGATCCCGGATGCCGGGTTCCCACGGGTTAGTGGCAAGGAAGTGAGTGACAAAGTCAAACGTTCACGGGCGGATACAACATCTAAACATGCATCTCATACAACACATGCATTCATCCATGGGCGGTCGTTCTCGACGGTTATACCTTCGAAGCATGCATTTCCGAGGAGTTCGATGCAAAGTAGAGGAAGTAGATGTTCTTGGGAAGTTCGTAGTGGAAGTAGTCGTTCTTATGGCGACGGTAGTGGAAGTAGTGGTACTATCGATCATCGGCAATGGTAGTGGTACTAGCGATCTTGTCGACGGTAGTCGTTCACGTTCTTAGTCACACAAGTTTCCGTAGATGTTCGGGGTCACGGTGAGGAACTTGACGTCCACGGAGGCTTCGAGGGTCGACGGTAGTGGTAGTTGACAAAATGCAGGTCGACGGTAGTTGTTCTCATATCATCATGGAAGTAGTCGTACTCGGCGATAGTGGTAGTTGGCAAAATGAACTTGACGAAATCCACGGAGGCAGTCTTGGCATGCAACGAGCAACAAAGCAATGTACATATGCAGCAGTGGTCTTGCCGGTGTCGTGGCCGGAGCGGGGTGGACCTGGCAAGGTCCTGTCCTGGGTCGGCATTGGTCGGTGGTCAGTAGCAGCTCGGGCCGAGGACCCGTGGTGGTGCTGCTCCGCACGAAGGAGCAGAGGAGGTCAACAGATGGGCGACGGCATGCACGCACGCGGAGGACAAGACGAGCAGACGCAGGCGACAAGAAGGAGGCTGCAGGGAGGCGACGAGGAGGTCTCCGGCACGGGCGTCTGGCGAGATGGCTCGGCGGCGACCTGCTGCTGGCAGCACGCTCCGGCGAGGCCGGCATCAGGCCGCGTGGCCCGCGGGCGAGCAGCGAGGGCGAGGAGGAAGCCCCAGGCGCGGGGTAGGGCAGCAAGGCGCCGGGTCACGCGCGGGGTGGTCTTCCTGGTGGAGCTCGGTGGCGGCGGAGGCATGGGAGGAGCGGGCGGCGACTGGGAGTAGAGGAAGGAGGTCCGGCGGGTCCCGAGGTTGCAGTGCGACACGGGGGAGGGGTGGCGCTGGGAGGACGTCAGCGGGAGAAAGAGCATCTCTGGCGCTCAGGGTCGGACTCGCACGCGAGGCCCTCGGGCATGAGGAACTGGGGGACCGGGCGCGGGGATCCTCCCTGGTGTGTTGCGTGTGTGGTGGCGGCGCTAAGGAAAACGAACGGGAGGAGGAGGGAACGAGAGATGGGGGACGAGGGAAGGAGACGCTAGGGTTGCAGTGGGGCGCGGCTGGGCCTTGGGCCGCGGAGATGGATGGGCTGGCTGGGATATGACCATAGGCCTGGCCGCAGGCCGTCCAGCTATCTCTCTCTATCAATTTAGAGAAAAATAACCAGGGGAACGAAAGAAAATAGAAAGAGGGGTTAGAGGTAGAATATTTCAGAAAATAAAATATTCTTGGAGCGCTGGAACTTTGCACAAATATAATAAAATGGTTTGGCAATTTTTAGAGATAGAAAAATAATTCAAGTTTGAATTAAATTCAAACTTGAGCCATTTTGAACCCAACCAAACCAAACCCAAATGAGCTGAAATTTGACAGGGAGGGTGTAGGCATGGTTTAAGATTAATAGGGAAAGAAAGAACATTTTTTATGTGACAGAAAAATGTCACTTGCAACGAATGGGTAAATCTGAAGGAAAGAAGCTAGTGATTGGCTTTCAACTAGAAGAGAGATTTGGTGGCAAGAGAGAAAGATGCAAGTGTGTATTGATTGATTCCATAAGAATGGAATATTTTATAATAGCTCCCTAATAATAGTAGGAGACTTTTATATGTTATAAAGAGAATTTCACCATGTGAAGTCCCTCAATTTAAATAGACCAAAGATCTATGCATTTTATTTAGTTGAGTTTTACAAAATTAAATGACATGATGACATGATGCAATGCAAATGATGCAATGAGGACTGCACCAAACCAACAACTCACACGACGAAACTCGGAAAACATGGAAGGTGTCTGAAGCTCTGGCCTTGGGGTGTCACAACACTCCACCACTACGAGAGGATCTCGTCCCGGGATCTAGGATGGCACCGGGGAGAAACGGAAGAGGAAGAGGTAAAACAAAGTGGCTTCTTGGACAAACGAGTGAAACCAAGAACCTTGAGATGATGAACAAATTGAAAGAAGGAATACAACGAAGATGAACAAAGTTTAAAACACTCCGTTAGAAAAGAGGAACAAGGAACATTACGAGGACCTTGTGGGTTGAAAGACATAAGAAAAGGTTACAATGGACAAGAACTAGATGCAAGCACTCCGATTGAAACAAGATGCAAGACTTGATAAGACGAAAAGAACTTGAGCAGATGATACAACACTCCGGTTAAAACAAGATAGAGAAGGAATAAGAATGATATAATTTGGGCAGCACTCCGACTATAAATGGAAGGAATTGAACATGATCTTGACAAAACAAGATGATGGGTCGAAGAGAGCAACATCACAATGCCTCCAGAACAAATGTAAGAATGGAATCAAAAGAATGGAGGAGAAAACAACATCTTCTACCTCAAATGAGCTTGAAAAAGCATCTTTAGGAGAAGGGTCGAACGGAGTTGTTGGAAAACCAACAACGAAAAGAGTAAGCTTGTTGTGGGCTTATGGAAAACATCTCAAAATTATGAGATGACAACCGGCCACTAACGAAAAACAATAGATTGGATTGATATGAACAAGGAGACGAGAAACTTATTTCACTGGGAGGATAAATGAAGAACTTGGGTCATTTATGAGCACCATAAATAGCAACAATCCTTAGGGAAAGCTTTAGGTGAAATATATCTCAAGATAACTCCAATGAAGAGATTGATGGATTGAAAAGATGTCTTGAGCGAAGAGAAAATGATGGATTTAGATATGTCACTCTTGAAAACTTGCGAATCATGAAACCCGAAGGGAAATTATCAACAATGACATAACACCACCTCAAAAGATAAGATATGAAAGAATTGCACTTCGGAATGCAAGATGAAGAATGCTTGAGCTCCTCTTGGTGAACACTTCGAGAATGAATTAAATCCTTGATGAACCACCATGTAGAGCCTTCATGAATAACTCCGGTAACAAAATGATGATAAAAAGAAAGAGAAGTTGAAAACACAAGGTGAAGCCTTGTAATGATTTAGATGGATTTTCGCGACGATATAATTGATAGAGCTTGGGACTCCAGGAAAAGAAAAGATGAAACAATTGAAACCGAGAACTTGATGGGCCTCCGGAATAAGGAATTGAATTTACTCGATGAAACAAGAATAAGAATTACATTATGCTTATCCTTCACCAATTTAAATTGATGACAAGCAACGGATTTGGCATACTACTTATTCTCGTAGAAAGGATTAAGATAGATATAGCACCAACTGGGGAAGGTATTGATGGAACCACCGGTGGGATTTGGAAACAATGAATGAATTGATGTGATAACCAAGGAAGGGAACTCTTGAACGAACCACCGTAAGAATTGAAAATGGAAGTAGCAAAGGCATAATTCACCGGGAAGAATTTGGGAAACGAATGAAGATAGTTGAGGGAATTTAGATACAAGAGAAATAAGGAGATCATGAGCTGATTAGAGAATACTCGAATGATGCACCGGTAAGATTTGGAGAACGAGAGCTGAAAGATTGAATGATTGATTTTGAGATGATGGGCTCCGAAGATTAAAACTGAAAAGACTCCTGAATTGCTCCGGATGGTTATAAAGAATTCTCACAATCGAAAACAATTATGAGAGGATGGCATCAAGCTAGAACCATGAATCTTGAAGAGAATGGAGCAAGATTTAAGAGAACTCTTTTTCGGTCTTCACAAACCCGAGAATGATGATGAGAAACACCACCATGAATTGTTGAGATACTCCGGGATGAAAATTAGAAAGGTTGAACCAATGATGAAAAGAATTTGAAAGATCTTGGAGAAAGACATATGACTGATGATAATTCATTCTTACTTCAAAGTTTGAAATGAATTTGAGAATAACTCCGAGAAAATTAGAAGAATCAGGTAAGATCCTGGGAAAAGACCTGTGGGTTAGGGCCCACTCAAAAGATACACCGTTGAACGATTAGTTGAAAAGGAGATTGCACCAGTTGAGTTAAATAGCTTGTATGAGATAACATCCTCGAAATAGCTTGAACGGATTAGGAGTGAAAACATGAATCTTCTGAGATATCTTCGACACTCCGAAACAAATGAATAGTGAGAGGTGAAAGATTAAGAGGTGCACCGGCATGAGAAAGCATTAGAAACGATGAAAAGATATGATCGACAAAGCTTGAATTGAATCCACCAGAGAAGAAAACGAGTGAACAGTGATGAACTTGAAGCTCCCTTAGCATCTTCATAAGAAACACCGGGTAAAACATTGAAAGAAAAGACTGAAGAGACTTTCCATCAATAAAATGATACTTGATTAAGAAATCTGAGTCCTCGAAGAAAAAGGGTGGGAGGGCGGGAAAACAAAGGCAACTTGGGCAGATGGAAAGGATACCGTTGAGAAAAAAACTTAGAGTTGATCTTGCGGAAGTTGAAAATGATCAGAGCCACTTGAAGAAGATCACACCGGTTGAGAAGAAATTGAGATGACAAACTCAATGATCAAGAAGGATTAGTATTCCCAAAGAAATATGAGAACACCGCTTAAGGAAGGTATGGAATCAACACTTGACTTCGAAGCAACTCGAATACCACAACTGAAAACAAAACAAAGGATTGGCTTGCAGAATAAGCCGGAAACAAACATATGATAGATCCCATATTGTATCATGTGTCTGTTGGAAGGATATCCTACGTGATACATGAATTCCCACTTATAAACTCCCGAAACTTTCTGGTTATGCAGTCAGGTGTTGGGGATACAGGGGAAGCATAATATCTCACCCAAACTAACAATTCCTACATCCAGATGTATCCATCCTTCAACACATAATCAAGAAACCTTCGGAAATCGTTTACCTCAACCTTCGAAAAGCATCTGTTATACGAGTTATGGCAATAATCCCGAACTCCCGCCCCAGTACTGGGTGGCGTCGAGGTTATTGTAGCGACCCGACCTCAAACAGTCAAGTCTCTGTGCTTCAGTGTCATCCCTGGATCGGTAATGCTGACACACACAGTACTCAAAGGATTTATAACAGAGTAGCAATCACACACTTATTACATCGAATGTCTCAAAAGAGAACTTATTACAATAAATATGGCTTAAGGCCATCTAATACGATAACAGCGGAAGGCTTGGAAGATAAAGTGAGTCCATCAACTCCAACAATATAGCTGTGCTGCACGGCAACGACCTATCAAACCTTACTCTTTGTCTGAAAAGTCTACAATATAATACGTTGCAGCCCGAAAACAGGTCAGCACATGGAATATGCTGGCAATATAACACAGTAGAGCAAGAACAGGATAATGCTATCACTACATGCATATTTGGCTGGTGGAAAGCTCTATGGTTATAATTTTTATGAAAAGCCATTTTTTCCTACAACAAAGGAATAAGTTTTATTTTAACTATCATGGTGGTTGAAACATCATTGAGAAGGTTCCTCCAACTCAATCCCAATTAAAGTGATTAACAACCCAACAATATTAATTAAAAGTGATGAGATACTTAAGATACTCCAAGTACTAGATACTCAAGATTGTCAATAACCGGAGACACGGCTAACCATAATTAGATTGTACACTCTACAGAGGTTTGCGCACTTTTCCCCACAAGACTCGATCGCCTCTGTTGGATTTCTCGCACTACATGGTGTTTGATAAACGGATGACCGAGACACAGTCTTCCAGAAACATTAACTCTCTACTCCGGACAGACCATGTCGGTGTTCTGGGAACGGGGGTCCCCAGACTTGCCTGCCTGCGGCCTGCGGCGTGGCTCAAAGGGGGGCCCAGCACGGCCCATCTTCACCAGCACAAACCCAAGACCCTCGCGAGGGGCCAAGCCTCGTGGGGCGGACGACACGGAGCTTCCTCAGGCACGGCCTCGTCAGGCTGGCTCACGAGGAGGCGGAGAGATCAAGGCGGGGTACCTCGCAAGGTGCCCGTGACGCAAGCCATGACGACTCAGGGCGCCAGGCGGGTGCCAGCCCGCGCAGCGTCCTCCTTTCCTCTTTGGTGCAAAGGGGGCAAGCGCAGCCGTGGAGTACTGAGGCATCAGGCAAAGGTTGTCGTTTCGGTGCAACGAGACCAAGACCAGGAGGACTACGAGACGGAGGTCACCATGGAGCCCAAGACGGCGTCATCACCAGAGCTTTGCGCAGGCGAAGACTACTTTTGTCAGGATAGTTGATACTTGCTGTCCCCCTTCAAATTAGCCCGCCATTGTTGGCTCCCTTCCCGCTCAATATTTGGGGAGAGGACCAGGGCCACTATAAATAGGACCGGCCACCCACGTAGCAAGGGGTTCGGCTCAGTCTCCTCCAAGGGCTCGACAAGTAGAGGGGTGATAAAGAGAGAGAGAGAGAGATAGAGAAAGGTGGCTGAACTCCTCCCAGTAGTTCATCGCCCCAGCCGAGAATAGACCCTCGCGAGGCTGTTCTTCCTTGTACTGTCCATTATCATCAGCCCAAGAGGCAATCCACCACACCACACACTGGAGTAGGGTATTACACCACAACGGTGGCCCGAACCAGTATAAACCCTGTGTCCCTTGTGTTGTTCTTTTCGTAGCTTTGATCCTAGCGTGGCGGAGGGGCGCGGGGAGGTAGGAGGCGAAATCTCCGCGCGCACCCCAGTGTTCGAACCTCAAGGGTCTGCCGGAACCCGAAATCCGACATTTGGCGCGCCAGGTAGGGGTGCGCCGGAATTCGTCGTCCACCGCTCTGTTCTTCTCCGACCATCACGCCCATGTCTGACGCAAGTCGGGCCCGCGCGGAGCGCCGGGCCGCCCTCGCTTCCCGCGTCGCCCAGACAGCCCCTGTCGGCGGGCGCCCTCGCTGTTCCCCGTCGCCCGCCGTCAACTCCGCCACCGGCCCGGCGGGGGACGAGCAGCAAGCATCGTCTCAGCATCTATCTGTGCGCCAACACGGCCGCACCGCGACTCCCTTACTCGCCCCGGCTGGATCTTCGTCCCGCGCGCTTCGCGTGCCCATGGAGGCTCGGGCTGCAATCATAGCGGCAAACAAGCTCCTGTGCTACCGTCCCATTGACGATGTCTACGAAGAATGGCTCGACCGCGTCGCCGAACTCGTCCGCGCCGCAGGGGGCTCCCCCGCGCCGTCCTCTCCGCTGCACCGCACCCCGCCCCGCGCGGGCGACGAGGCTCCGGCGGCGCCCCGGCTGCCTCCTCCTCAAGAAGACGCCATGGCTCCAAGACGCATGGCCCCTGGGCGGAACCCGCTCCGTCAGGTGCCAGCGCGGCAAGAGCAGAGCTGCCAAGAAGTCCCTCGCCCGCCAGAAGCTGCCCGGGCACTCCCCGCTCCAGCACGTCGCGACCATCCTCCTGCTCCGGCGTGTGGGGACATGCAAGACCAGGCTCTCCATCACCCAAGGCCCCCCGTGGCCACAATAGGCCGCCGCGCTTACACCATCGAACTACGCAGTGTCGCGTGGCCGGGCAAGTTCAAGCCGGACCTGCCTCCACACTACGACGGCACGGCCGACCCTGCGGAGTTCCTCCAGCTCTACGAGCTGGGCACCGAAGCTGCCAACGGAGACGAGAAGGTCATGGCGAACTGGTTTCCCATGGCGCTCAAGGACGGGGCCCGCACCTGGCTCCTGAACCTGGCTCCAGGCACAATCTCCTCCTGGGAAGAGATGCGCACCCGCTTCATCGCCAACTTCCAAGGTACTCGCGACCGGCCACCCGCCGTGAGCGACATGCGCCGCATCAAGCAACAACCTGGGGAGACCCTGCAGAAGTACATCCAGCGCTTCAACAACGCACGCCTCAAGATTCCCAAGGTGACTGAAGAGGCCATCATCTCAGCCTTCTCCGACGGCGTGCGCGACGTCAAGATGAAGGAGGAGCTGACGATGCATGAAGACCTGCGCGCTTCTTTGGAGCTGTTCAACTTGGCGAACAAGTGCGCCAGGGCTGAGGAAGGGCGCCTCTCCCTCCTTGAGCTGCCTGCCGCAGACCCGAAAGAGAATAAGCTCAAGGCCAAGGAAGTGAAGCACAAGGGGGCTGCCGTGCTCGCGACAGAACCAGACACCAAGCGGGGCAGAGATCAGCCGGAACCTCCCAAGGGCAGCCGGTACTGCGTGTACCATGACCTCCACACCCACAACACCAGCGAATGCCAAGAACTCCGAGCCGTGCGTGAAGGAAGGATCGGCCATCGCCCTGACCGTGGTGACCGGGGATACGGACAAGGAGGAGGAAGGAACACAGGGCGCTGGGAAGACCGTGGCCCGCGCCAGGGATGGCGCGACCAACCTCGCGAGAATCGCTGGCAAGACCCACCTTGCGAGGGAGGTTGGAGGGATCAGCCTCGCGAGGATCGCCTGCAAGGCAACGCAGGCCTCCCACCGCTGCCGCCGCAGCCAAGGAGAAACGAGGACCGCCGCCAAGACGAGAAGGCTGGGGGCTTCCAGGAGCTGCGCGCGATCGCCTGCATCCTGGGCGGAGCTCAGGCCCCAACCTCTCAGCGCATCTTCATGCAGTTCGCCCGTGAAGTGAATGCAGCCCTCCCCAGGCTCGAAGCCATGCGCCCTCTCAGGTGGTCGGCGTGTGCCATCACCTTCAGCTCAGCAGACCAACTGAAGTGTGCGGCTACAGCCGGAGTCCTCCCGATGCTTTGTTCCCCAATCATCAGGAACGTGGTGGTCACCAAGACCCTCATCGATGGCGGAGCAGGGCTCAACGTCTTGTCCGTGGAGACGTTCAACAACCTCCAAGTGCCCTACAGCCAGCTTCAGCTAACCAAGCCCTTCTCCGGTATCACCGACAGCTCTACAGTCCCGATCGGGCAGGTCCGCCTCCCCGTCACCTTCGGGGCACGCGACAACTACCGCACCGAGCTCATCGACTTTGATGTCGCTCACATCCGCCTGCCGTACAATGCCATCCTTGGGTACCCGGCGTTGGCCAAGTTCATGGCCGTGACTCACCACGGCTATAACATCCTCAAGATGCCAGGGAGTGGCGGAGTCATCACGGTGCCCTGTGAAGAGAAGGACGCAGTGTGTTCCCTGGGGCGAGCCTTTCAGGCCGCATCACTGGAGGACCCAGATCGCGGAAGTAGGAGGCTTCCCGAGGCCGCCCCCAAGAAGAAGAAGGCATCATCCGGCTTGGCCCCTCAGGAGGTAGGCCCCCCTGGGCCCGTGCCTACCCAGGGGGAACCTCCTTCCATTGCATAGGAAAGCGCGCCCGGCGCCCTCCTCAGGCAAGGCTCGGGGGCTCTCCCCTGGAGGGCCACCGACCTAGCAAGGGTCACGAGGGAGGCGCTGGGGCACCACATGGAGGCGTGTTTCAGAGCACGTTTCCCTCAAGAAGGAGCAAGACAAGGAGATCCAGACCCACAGGAGTTCTTCAGCAAGGCCATTCAGGAGCTACAGGAGTCCAGAGTCATGAGAGGTGCCCGCCGCCTACCAGCGGTGGCTCCCCATCCAGGCGAGGATGGCGGGCTGCGCGTCTGCGTTGATGTACCAGGGCTCAACCAAGTCGCCTCCCTGGAGTGCCTCTAGCCCTCACGAGTGGGGCGCTACGGAGGTCCACCCCACAGCTACGTTCGCATGCCTTACGGCTTGCCGAGCGCGGCTGACGCGTACCAGCGCCTCATGAGGGACATCGTGGAGGCGCAAGAGGCCAGGTGCTCCGCAGCCCTGGCGGAGATGAAGATGGCCCACGAGGAACCGCCAGTGCTTCCGGGGCTTCCTGAGGCCCCTGGGCCTGGGGGCTCATGAGGATCGGCTTCCGCAGCCCACCGAGCTAGCTACACCAACACCCCTTCGTCTTCAGCGTCATCAGGTGACATCTTTGAAGTTTCACTTCCAGCTGGGAGTGCCCCCAGGGCTGCATTATTCCCAGGCCGTGTGGGTCCGTCCCTGCGGCGTATATCCCCTTTATTGCGCGTCGTTAGCTTACCTTGTTGGGGGCGCCCCTCGGGCTGCATGATCCCCAAGCCGCTCGGGCCAGGCTCAGCGGCATGTACCCCATTTGCGCTCATTTCCGGTTATGCGTTAGAACTACCATGCTTGATTATTTGATGCCGGTCCGTGGCGCCTCCTTTTCTCCATGCTGACCACTTGCACGTTAAAGGGGGGGTACCTGAGCATCGCGACTCAGGGCTCTTACTGGCTCTCCATCCCTCACCCTCTGGCCTTGACCACGGCATCACGACCTGGCATACCAACAACGGCTGAGACCAGCTCGAGGGCCGGGACCCGAGGATGTAGAGTGCAGGCATCTAATGAACTTGCAGGGACACAACACAAGATAAGGCCCAGTGCCAGGCGCAACCCGCCTAGAGGTAGGGCCCCGTGAGTCCCGCGCTGGCTCATGGGTGCCCAGATACACCTCACCAGGCCCTACCGTGCCAGCCACGTGTCAGGGTAGGGCTGTACACGCCCCGGGGGCTCCTCCCGGAGGGGCCCCCCTCCCACGCACCAGTGGAAGCACCATGCTCCGCGCTGGCTGACGACACTACCGAGGAGCGGCTATGCCCGTACTCATATGAAGCGCTATGCTCCGCGCTGGTGATAAACAACTAAGGGTGGCCTCCGGGCCGCATCAACCTCAGGGAGCCCGGTGCTCAGTGTCTAGCCTCATCGCAACGCCTCCCCTCGGGAGTGCCGCGCGAGGGGGCTGGGCACGGGGGCTGCGCCAGGGTCACGCCCAAACGCACGCCGCCCAGCCAGGTCCCCACGGGCCTTGTTCGTCACGCGCCTCTCCCCGAGTGGAGCCAAGGTATGAAGGCTGTTTGAGCGTCAAGGGGGACTCCTGAGCATCGTGACTCAGGAGCCTAACTTGTCACGTAGCCCCTCACTCCTTGGTCCCGTCCTGGTTTCCGGTCGGGGCTATTGCTAGGTGAGGTACGCGCATGACCGGGCTCTGCAGACGTAGAACGGTGGATCCGCCCACATCACACCTCCCTACTTGCTGTTCATGCGCCAAGGGGGACTCCTGAGCATCGCGACTCAGGAGCCTAACTTGTCACGTAGCCCCTCACTCCTTGGTCCCGTCCTAGTTTTCGGTCGGGGCTATTGCTGGGTGAGGTACGCGCGGGGCCGGGCTCTGCCGGCGTAGAACGTAAGCAAGTAGGAAGGAAAAGCACAAATTGCAAAGGAATTCGAAAGAAAATATTACAGTCCACACTATTATCCCAGTATCGGGCGCAAGTTTAAACGCCTCCCCGAGGCATGATACATGTGCAGGAATCAAAAGCAGGACAGGAGCCACGATGGAGTCACTTGACGGCGGGGGAGCGGCACGGCATGGGTTCGCCTCACGGAGCAGCGGGGTCGACGGCGCCTTGCTCCGGCTTGGTGCTGAAGGCCCCGAACTTCCCCAGCAGAGCCTCTGCACGACCCTTCACGGCCTCGGTAGCAGCCGCCGCGCGCTGGCCGCTCACGGGCTCCAGCAGGCTGTCAAGGTCGAACCCGGGATCACGAAGGTGGATGTGGGTGAGAACCCGCGTCAGTGCTGCAGAAGACAGAACACGCGCCTCGGCCTCGACCGTGGGGCCGAGGCCAAGGGTGACATCTTCAAGAGCGTGGACCAAGAAGGGAAGCAGCTTGGTGGGGCCATCCTCGTAAAGCGTTCTCAGCGAGGAGCGAACCTTCGCCTCTAGCTCCGTGAAGGCCGCGCGGTCTTCGGCGAGGACCAGGGCCTTGCCATCCAGCTTGGCCTTCCTCGCCCCCAATTCCTGCTCCAGCGCGCCTAGGCGGTCACGGCGTTTCTTGAGCTTGGCCTCCCGGCCCTCAACGACCGCCTCGCGAGCCTTCACGTCCTCTTCCTGCTCTTGGCGAAGGCGAACTTCTTTCACGAGCTGATCCCGCAGGCCCTACAGCTCGTCCTCCAGCACCTTACAGCGACCACGGGCGTCGACCACCTCTCCCAGGGCTGCATCACGAGCAGCCTTTGCCTCAAGGACGGCCTGCTTCTCCTCGTCGCATGCCGTCGAGGCCTGGACCAGTGCCGCCCGAATCGAAGCGTCAGAGCGAACCCATCCAGAAACCATCTCCAAGCGCCCGGCCACCAGGCGGGGGTTGGCGCCAAGAAGATCCTGCCGCAGCCGGTCTAACTCAGCAGCAGCGCGGTCCAGGACGGCAGAAGGAGTCAGGGAGATAGCAGCCGGTGGAGTAGGAGGAGAAGGCGGCAGCACGGCCGCAGCATCCTGAGGCGGAGTCTGCCGCGCCCCGACAGTTGTGGTAGTGGCGGCAGACGGGAGCACCTCGGGAGCCACTTGGGCCATGGGGGCTGAGCTCGCCCCATCCGGCTCAGTAAGGCCCCGCGAGGATGACCGGGCGGGAGAAGCTTGTGCGTCGGGTCACCTTCCTTCAGGGGCGCTGTCACGAACGAAACCTCAGGAGCCCCCTTTGACTTCTTCGCTGTGGGCGCCAACCTATCCAAAGATGCGGACTTCAATCCTCAGAAGCAGAGCAAGAGATAAAGACAAGAATCGAACACTTACGGGTCGTCGCTAGTGAGCTCGAGCGGCCTCCGGCCAAATTTGAAGCCTGAAAGCCGGCTGGAAGGGTCAACCTCGGGAAGCTTGGAGGCGGAAGGTGCGCCTGCGGTTCGCCCCGGGGCCGGGGGAGACCCGCGGGAGATCAACCCGGTCCTGTCCTTCTTCGGGAGCGAGGGCGAGCTCCCGCCGTCCTGCTCGTCGTCGTCTTCGTTGTCATCCTTGTCGTCATCATTCGGAGAGAGGTGGAGAACGCGAGACCTCCGCCGGGGGAGGGGAGCCCTCGACTCTCCGTTAGTCGCCTCGGAGTCAGGCCCTTTTCCGCGCTCCCCTCCTTCCTCTTCTTCGCTGGAGTCGCCAGAGGGCACGTCCACCGGTCCCTCGGGAGCCTCCAGGGGCACGGGCCCTTCCCCGTTGAAGACGGGCATGGACTTCACTACCCGCTCCCAGTCATCGCGAAGGAACAAGGGCGTAGGAGCGCCCTCCAACCTCGCCACATTGCCCCCGACCAGAGATTGGAGAACCGCGGCCAAGTTTCCGTCGGCCCAGGCCGCGGGGCTCGGACGGGGCCTCCACATTGGAAGCAAGTACTACCAAAGCGGAGCCAGCTGGTGCTCCAAGAACTCCCTCAGCAACGATGCGCCGGCCAGCTTCGCCACCGCCATGTCGGCCGGCCTCAGATCCGCGTCCATCTTCTCCAACACCATCTTCGCGCGGGGATCCGTGAGCTCCGCTCGACCCCAGTTGCTGGAGCTCGTAGGCTGCTCGGTGGCAAGATCAGCCGAGGGTGGATGCGTTCAGCGTCCACCAAGACCCACTTGCTCCTGAAGCCCTCGATCCTCTTCCCAGAGTTCGAGATGGCAATGGCGCCACCGTACGCGATGAAGCTCGCGCACGCAGAAGCAGGACCACGAGAGGTCCGGAGGGAGAAGTAGTGGCGCAGCAAGGCCACTAAGGGCTGCACCCCAACGTGGGCCTCACAATAATAAGCAAAGATCGCGAGGAGAAGGACGGAGTTGGGATGGAGATGCAGAGCCTGCAGCTTGTAATGGCGGAGGACAGAGAAGAAGAACTCGGAGAAGGGAGGCACCAGGCCAGCGACAATGGCGCTTACGAAGAGTGGATAGAAGGTGCTCCTCTGACCCTCAGAGGTGGCGGAGCCGACCTTGAACACCTTCGCCCCGTCGATGCCTCGCGCCGTCGCTATCCGGCGCAACCGAGCAAGGCCCGCCTCCGACACGCTCGGTGGGTGCAGGGCAGACGAGTACCAAGCTGCGGCCGAGGGCTGGAGAGGCGCCATGGCTTCCTGGGTCGCACGGTCAGAGCAGATCTGGAGATTTCGGAGGAAGGGAGGAGAAGCGCAGGAAAGGGGATCTGAACGGCAACCGGGGGAAGCAAGAAGAAGGGCCTAGGAGGACGCCACTCTCTTATCAACTCGCGCGGCAGCTAAGACGCCCACGTCCAATCAACCGCCATGCAGCGCCCAAGGCCGCAGGCTGTTAGGGCCCGCGGTGCTTCGCCCTTGCCCTTCCGCCTCCCTGCACGGCCAAGTCCAGGCGCGCCTTCGGCTCGGGGGCTACTATCGGCGTTCTGGGAACGGGGGTCTCCAGACTTGCCTGCCTGCGGCCTGCGGCGTGGCTCAAAGGGGGGCCCAACACGGCCCATCTTCACCAGCACAAACCCAAGACCCTCGCGAGGGGCCAAGCCTCGCGGGGCGGATGACACGGAGCTTCCTCAGGCACGGCCTCGTCAGGTTGGCTCACGAGGAGGCGGAGAGATCAAGGCAGGGTACCTCGCGAGGTGCCCGTGACGCAAGCCATGATGACTCAGGGCGCCACGCGGGTGCCAGCCCGTGCAGCGTCCTCCTTTCCTCTTTGGTGCAAAGGGGGCAAGCGCAGCCGCGGAGTACCGAGGCATCAGGCAAAGGTTGCCGTTTCGGTGCAACGAGACCAAGACCAGGAGGACTACGAGATGGAGGTCACCGTGGAGCCCAAGACGGCGTCATCACCAGAGCTTTGCGCAGGCGAAGACTACTTCTATCAGGATAGTTGATACTTGCTGTCCCCCTTCAAATTAGCCCGCCATTGTTGGCTCCCTTCCCGCTCAATATTTGGGGAGAGGACCAGGGCCACTATAAATAGGACCGGCCACCCACGTAGCAAGGGGTTCGGCTCAGTCTCCTCCAAGGGCTCGACAAGTAGAGAGGTGATAAAGAGAGAGAGAGAGAGAGAGAGAGAGAGAGATAGAGAAAGGTGGCTGAACTCCTCCCAGTGGTTCATCGCCCCAGCCAAGAACAGACCCTCGCGAGGCTGTTCTTCCTTGTACTGTCCATTATCATCAGCCCAAGAGGGAATCCACCATACCACACACTGGAGTAGGGTATTACACCACAACGGTGGCCCGAACCAATATAAACCCTGTGTCCCTTGTGTTGTTCTTTTCGTAGCTTTGATCCTAGCGTGGCGGAGGGGCGCAAGGAGGTAGGAGGCGAAATCTCCGCGCGCACCCCAGTGTTCGAACCTCAAGGGTCTGCCAGAACCCGAAATCCGACAGACCTTACCAAACCTACATCCAACTACCTGCTGATCTACCTCTTCAAGAGCTTCACGTAACTTACTCAACTATGCTAGAGCCCATAATAGCTTGTGGCTGCACACGGAAGTGTCTAGCATGAATCATCTCAGTTCCCTTTGAGCCTGGGTGGCGGTCCATACGAAAATCACACGGAACCCCGGGATTTCCAAAAATACAGGCAACACTGGGTACTCCAGGTGCCTCAATCCACCCAGATGTTTGTTTAAGTTGCCACCTTAAGTTGAACCATTAATTAACAATCTCACATCTCTCATGGATTTCACTCAAACCCAAACCACGTCTATGATGCTAATCATGGGTTTCTACCTCATCAACAACTTTCCAACCCCCAAGTTAATGACATCCTAATCATGCAATGTTTAAGGTTTGAAACTAATGCATAAAAACTGGATATGGAAAGAGTATAATCAATGTGTTACTTGCCTTGCCGACGATCCGTGAAACCTAGGGACTCGTAGTAGCACGCTTCGCACTCCGGGAATTCTATCGCAAGAAAACAATAGCATACATAAGCAACAAGCAAAGATGCACGGGAAAAACTCAAATAAGAGAGATTGACCAGAAAGTTCAACTTAAGAACTCCGGTTTGCAAAAAGAATCAAATCGAACGAAGCAACGAAACTCAAACGGCGAAAGAAACAAGATCCGTTTACTAATCTGAACTAAAGTCAAATTTTACAGTACCAAAATTTTGTTTAAGTTGATTAAACAGAAAGAGGGTCTTGAGACGAAGATCTGGGCGCTTGAATCGCCTGATTCCGACTAACGAGCGAAAAGAAAAACTGAAACAAAAATCGGATCAGAAATCGCGATCGAGAATAATCGCGGAAAAATCCGATAAAAGAAAACTGACGAACAGACTAACAAACGAGCGTTCGTTAGTTGTAACTAACGGGTGAAACCATTCGTTTATACGAACGTACGGACGAACGTCCGCTAAATAGAAGAACCGGGAAATACCGGCGAATCAATCCAAAAAAATGAACTAGGGTTTCTAAAAAAACCGAACAGTTTAAAAAAAACCAGCGGCGGCGAATCAGCGTTACCTCTCCGCCGAGGTAACTCCGGCGAGGGGGCTTGCGGAGCGGCGGCTTTGTGGGGCGGCTCAGCAGCGGCAGGCGGCGCGGGCGGCTGCGGCGGCGGGGCTGCGGTGCTGGTGGTGGGTGGTGGTGGTGGGTCGGAGGCGGAGTATATAAAGGGGGGGCGGCTCGGGTTGGAGGAGGGGCCAAGGCGGCGAGGAGGAGGTGTCCTGGCCGGACTCCTCCTCTGAGTCAGCGGTGGCAGCGGTCTCCGCACGGGAGACGGCGACGGCGCGGGATGGGCCGGCCCGGCTGGGTTTCGGCCCATTCTGCTGGAAGAGATTTAAAAAAAAACAATTTCGCCAACAGAAAATAAATCCTAGAAAATACAATAAAAATCTAAAAATGCCAAAACAAATTTTCACCTTCTAAATAAAATATTTAGAACGAGATGAACATTTTCTTGGCCCTAAAATGCAATTTTGAAAACGTGCAATTTTTCTAATGCAAATAAAATCCAAATAAAATCAAATAAATGATTTTAATATTTTTCCTCCAATATTTCAATTATTTTGGAGAAGTCATATTATCTCCTCTCATATATTTTTAATATGAAATATTTTTCGGAGAGAAAATAATTAAAATCAAAAATCCTCGTTTCATTATTTGATAAAAATCAAATATGAAAACCGGGAAATCCCCAACTCTCTCCAAGGGTCCTTGAGTTGCTTAGGATTTCGAGGATTGCGAAACGAAAATGCAATAAAATATGATATGCAAGAATGACCTATGTATAACATTCCAAATTGAAAATTTGGGATGTTACAAACCTACCCCCCTTAAGATGAATCTCGCCCTCGAGATTCGGGTTGGCTAGAAAATAGGTGTGGGTGGTCTTTGCGTAGATCATCCTCTCGTTCCCAGGTGGCTTCATCCTCGGTATGGTGGCTCCATTGAACTTTGCAAAACTTGATAACCTTGCTGCGGGTGACTCGGCTGGCAAATTCAAGAATCTTAACTGGGTTCTCCTCATCAGTCAAATGACTGTCCAACTGAATCGCCTTCAAGGGTACTGTATCTCTTAACGGTATATTGGCCATCTCAGCATGACACTTCTTCAACTGTGAAACGTGGAACACATCGTGAACTCCTGACAGTCCCTCCGGTAACAACTTCTCCCATCCGTTCCAAAACACTATACGGTCCTACAAATCTCGGGGCTAACTTTCCCTTAACTCCAAAACGTTTAACTCCTCGCAGGGGTGATACTCGCAGATATGCTCTATCTCCAATTTCATAGGTTACCGCCTTGCGTTTCGAGTCTGCATAACTCTTCTGCCTGGACTGAGCAATCTTCAGTCTATCATGAATCAACTTAACCTTCTCTTCAGACTCCTTGATCAAGTCTGGTCCAAACAACTATCGGTCTCCTACTTCATCCCACATTAACGGTGTTCTGCACCTTCGTCCATACAGGGCTTTGAACGGTGCCATCTTCAAACTGGCTTGGTAGCTATTGTTGTACGAGAACTCTGCGTAAGGCAAATTGTCATCCCAACTAGATCCATAATCTAGTGCACATGATCTCAACATGTCCTCCAAAATCTGATTGACTCTCTCTGTTTGGCCATCCGTCTGCAGGTGAAATGATGTACTGAACTCCAATCTCGTTCCCAAAGTCTGGTGTAACTGATGCCAGAACTTTGAAGTAAACTGTGTTCCTCTATCGGTTACCATGGTCCTTGGAACTCCATGCAGACATATGATCCTGGACATATATATCTTGGCCAACTTTGCACTCGTATAAGTGGTTTTCACTGGGATAAAGTGAGCCACTTTGGTCAAGCGATCAACTACTACCCATATAGAATCATATCCTGATTTGGTCCTGGGCAAACCGGTGATAAAGTCCATGCCAAGTTTATCCCACTTCCATTCGGGTATCGGCATAGGTTATAACAATCCTGCTGGCTTTTGATGCTCTGCCTTCACTCTCTGACATACATCACATACGGCTACATACTCGGCAATATCCTTCTTCATACCCGTCCACCGGAAACGTTCCTTCAAATCCAAATACATCTTGGTGTTTTTGGGGTGTATCAAGTATGGTGAGTCATGAGCCTCCTGCAGTATTAACTTCCTGATCTCGGGGTCATTGGGCACATAAATTCGGTCCTCAAACCATAAAGTATCATGCTCATCCTCACAAAAACCCTTGGCCTTTCCTTTGCTCATCTTCTCCTTTATCTCGGCAATCTCTTTGTCATCCTTCTGAGCTTCTCGAACCTTGCCCAACAATGTAGACTGAACCTCCATTGTTGCAACAAAACCTCTTGGAACAATCTCTAATCGAAGTTCCATGATATCCTCTGCTAACTCCTTCGGCAATCCCTTACTCTCAAGGATATTAGCATAACTCCTCCAGCTCAAAGCGTCTGCTACGACATTGGCCTTTCCTGGATGATTGTGCAGCTTCATGTCATAATCCTTTATAAGCTCCAACCATCTCCTCTGTCTAAGGTTCGGCTCCTTCTGTGTGAAGATGTACTTCAAACTCTTATAATCCGTGTACACATCACAACGGTTTCCAATAAGGTAATGTCTCCAAGTCTTCAACGCATGCACTACGGATGCTAGCTCCAAATCATGTGTGGCATAATTCAACTCGTGAGGTTTTAGTTGTCGTGAGGCATACGAAACAACTCTTCCGTCCTGCATAAGCACACATCCAAGTCCTAAGCGAGAGGCGTCGCAATACACTTGGAAATCCTTATGTATATCTGGCAGTGTCAGCACTGGGGCTGTAGTCAAACATTTCTTCAACTCCTAGAAACTTGCCTCACAATCTTCCGTCCATTTAAATTTAGTATCTGTCTTCAATAGTTCAGTCACTGGCTTCACAATCTTGGAAAAATTTCTCAATGAATCTCCGGTAATATCCTGCGAGTCCAAGAAAACTGCGGATCTCGCTAACTGAAGTGGGTGCCAACCATTCAGTGACTGACTGAACCTTGTTGGAGTCTACTGCTATACCTTCTCCTGATATAACATGTCCAAGGAATCCGACTTCCTTCAACCAAAACTCGCATTTGCTGAACTTGGCATATAACTGATGTTCCCTGAGTTTCTCGAGAACTAAACGCAAATGCTCCTTGTGCTCTTCTTCATTCTTCGAGTATACCATGATATCATCAATAAACACCACAATGAACGTGTCCAAATATTCCATGAACACCTTGTTCATCACGCTCATGAAATAGGCAGGGGCGTTAGTCAGTCCAAACGACATGATCGTATACTCATATAATCCGTACCGCGTGGTGAACGCTGTCTTTGGTATATCCTTCTCTCGAATCTTCAACTGATGGTATCCCGATCGCAGATCGATCTTCGAAAACACCTTAGCTCCTTGCAGCTGATCAAACAGATCATTGATCATCGTCAGTGGGTACTTATTCTTAACCGTCACTTCATTCAAGGCCCGATAATCAACAACCATCCTTAGGGATTTATCCTTCTTCTCAACCAAAAGCACTGGGGCTCCCCAAGGCGATGAACTCCTTCGAATGTAACCTTTCTCCAATAACTCCTTGATCTGTTTCTTAATCTCTTCCAGATCATTCGCGGGCATTCGATAGGGTCTCTTGGATATTGGCCCTGTACCTGGCAATAGTTCTATCAAAAACTCAATGTCTCGATCCGGTGGCATGCCTGGTAACTCCTATGGAAAAACATCCGGGTAATCCTTCACTACAGGCACTTCCTCCTGAATAACTCCCGTGAGGGTATTCACTTGGCTCCTTCTAGGCACATGCCTAGATACATACTTAATCATTTTCCCCTCCGGGGTGGTGAGATAAATCGACTTACTTGCACAGTCAATGCTTCCTCCATACTTTGACATCCAGTCCATGCCTAATATCACATCCAATCCTTGTGACTCCAAAATTATTAGGTCGGACAGAAAAACATGGGTGCCAATGTTTAGGGGTATCTGGTCGCACCATCGACTAGCCATATACTCTGTTCCAGGTGAACTCACTAAGAGAGGGGTCATAAGGGTTTGGGTTGGTAGTTTAAACTTATCCACGAATCCCCTTGATATGTATGAATGCGATGCACCAGTATCAAAAAGAACAAGAGCGGTAAATGACTTAACAAAAACTTACCTATTACCGCGTCTGGCTGCTCTTCAACCTCCTCCACGTTAACGTGGTTCACTTGTACTTTGTTGAATGGATTGGGCTTCTTCCCAGCGCTCCCATTTTCCGTTTCCATTCTTTCCTTCAGGGCACTCCGTGGCATAGTGTCCAGTCTTCCCGCATTTGAAGCAAGTAATGTGACTTAGGTATCTTTTGGTGGGTGTGGCTGGATTCGGGCGATTCTGATTGTTGTTAGCTCCGTTCCCATTCCCGTTCTTGGAACCATTGTGGTTATGTGATCCTCCTTCGGTGTGGTTATGACCTCCATGGTTATGAACAAGTCCTCCCGAGTTCGGGGTTAGGAGAGGCTTCTGCTGAGCTCCTGAGTTATACCTCCCTTCTCCATACTTCCTCTTACGGCTCTCAATCTGCTGCTGCTTCCCTTCAATCATAAGAGCCTTATCTACCAACTCCTGGTAGTTGTTGAAGGTTGCTACCATCAACTGCATACTCATCTCATCATTCAGCCCTTCCATAAACTTCTCGTACTTTGCGGCATCTGTGGCCACGTCATCAGGGGCATAGCAAGATAACTTGCTAAACTCTTCCACGTACTGAGCTACAGTACGGTTCCCCTGGCATAAGTTGCGAAACTCACGTTTCTTCATATTCATGGCTCCAGTTGAAACATGGGCTGTACGGAAAGCTTGCTGAAACTGATCCCATGTGACGTTGGCTATGGGGAAAGTGGCCTTGTAATTCTCCCACCATGAAGCTGCTGGTCCATCCAATTGATGTGTGGCAAAGTGCACCTTCTCAGCATCGGTGGTCAACTCCCTTCCAATACGGTGTAGCCAATCATCAGCAACTATAGGCTCGGTGCTACTGGAAAACATTGGCGCCTGTTGAAAGATCGTGGACGTCGCCTAGAGGGAGGGTGAATAGGCGCTTTAAAAATAATTATGGTTTAGGCTTGAACAAATGCGGAATAAACCTAGCGGTTAATTTGTCAAGCACAAGACCTACAACAACTAGGCTCACCTATGTGCACCAACAACTTATGCTAAGCAAGATAAACTACTAGGTGATAGTAAGATATATGATAAGAAACAATATGGCTATCACAAAGTAAAGTGCATAAGTAAAGAGCTCGGGTAAGAGATAACCAAGGCACACAAAGATGATGATGTATCCCGAAGTTCACACCCTTGCGGATGCTAATCTCTGTTTGGAGTGGTGTGGAGGCACAATGCTCCCCAAGAAGCCACTAGGGCCACCGTAATCTCCTCACGCCCTCGCACAATGCAAGATGCCGTGATTCCACTAAGGGACCCTTGAGGGCGGTCACCGAACCCGTACAAATGGCAACCCTTTGGGGCGGTTACCGAACCCGTACACTTTGGCAACCCTTGGGGGCGGTCATCGGTACCCGTCAAATTGCTCGGGGCGATCTCCACAACCTAATTGGAGACCCCGACGCTTGCCCGGAGCTTTACACCACAATGATTGAGCTCCGAACACCACCAACCGTCTAGGGCGCCAAGGCACCCAAGAGGAACAAGCTCTAGGGTGCCCAAACACCCAAGAGTAATAAGATTCTCAAACTTCACTTCCACGTATCACCGTGGAGAACTCAAGCCGACGCACCAAATGCAATGGCAAGGGCACACGGAGTGCCCAAGTCCTTCTCTCCCAAATACCACCAAAGCAACTAATGCAAGGAAGGAAAATGAGAGGAAGAACGAAAGAAGAACACGAAGAACTCCAAGATCTAGATCCAAGGGGTTCCCCTCACTTAGAGGAGAAAGTGATTGGTGGAAACGTGGATCTAGATCTCCTCTCTCTTTTCCTCAAGAACTAGAAAGAATCATTGGAGGGATTGAGAGTTAGCAAGCTCGAAGAAGGTCACAATGGGGGAAGAACACGGACTAAAAAGGATTAGGTTCAATGGGGAAGAAGACACCCTTTTATAGGTGGGGAAGAATCCAACCGTTATGCTCACAGCTCGCACAGAGTGGTACTACCGCTCCAAGGAGCGCTACTACCGCTAGGGCGGTAGTACCCCTTTGAAAAACAACAGCGATGAGGTAAAAGGCGAGTAGAACCGCTGGAGCAGTACTACCGCTCGTCCTCACGGTACTACCGCTAGGGATCGCGGTACTACCGCAAAGGGTAGCGGTACTACTGCTAGCGAGCGGTACTAAAAAATACATCCGGGCCTACCACCGTAGGACTTGGGACGAGTTTTTGGTCCGGAGCGGTACTACCGCTGTAGGAGCCGCGGTAGTACCGCTCTGGAGCGGTAGTAAAAAATTACATCCGCCCCAAATCGCGGTAGTACCGCTGCAACCTTTTCAGAACACCAAAACTGCCACAACTTTTGCAAACGGACTCTGAATTCGATGAAACCAAGTTTGTTGGAAATCTAGCGACAAGGGCTAACACAATCTTGAAAGAAATATCAATAAGAAGAAAATTAGAAAAGGCCCATAAGAAAAAGGTGAGAACCCTTCCTCAGATAAGACTGGTAAAACCTCCAACACCGAAAACATCATAGAAGACGCATGCGAACTCCGTTTTCGATGAACTCAAGCTTTTCATCAAGATGACCAAAAGCTCTAAGACTCACAAAGAGAACCAAACAAGAAACAAGAAACATTATGCAAGGATGCAATGGTTTGAGCTCTTGACGAACGATACGATCAAGCTACTCACTTGAGAGCCCCCCTTGATAGTACGGCTATCGATCCTATAACCCGGTCTCCCAACTACCACCATGAGACCGGTAAAATAGAAAACCTATCAAGGGCAAACCTTTTCCTTGCACATGATCCACTTGAGCTAGATGATGACGATCTTGTCCTCCTCAAGATGGACAACCTTCCTTGATTGCGTTGGGTCGATGGAGACTAGATGATTGCTCCCCCATACTCCACTATGGGCGAGCTCTTCGGCACATCTTCACAAGTCCATTGACACCACAATGGATGGCAAGCTTCAAGCACTTGATCTCTTCGTGATTCTCCACTTGAACTTGCACACGGCAATCTTGATGACGATCACCACTTAATGTCATCCTTCCCATGGGTTGTATGATATCATCCTCTTGACGCAAGCTCATGGACACGTACCTAAGCCCACATAGACTCTCACATAGACCATGGGTAAGTACACAAAGTGTAATGGACAATGCTTATCATACCATGGGATCACTTGATCCCTCTCGGTACATCTTCTACTCTTTGTGAGTTGATCAACTTGATTCACTCTTGACTTAGTCTTGATCAACCTTGAATCTTTCCAACTCTCTTCGTTTGGATGCTATCTTGAAGGTAAACATGAATGATCACACAATCTTCTTCTTCAAGACATGCTTGCAATAAGCTCAACACTCACATGACCAATCTTTGGATAATTCCTTAATAGCACCTTGGTCAACCCATAAACTCCTTGAAACCAACACATGGACTTCAAGAAATGCCTATGGAAAAATCATTCAAATATAACTCAATGCAACCATTAGTCCATAGAGAATGTCATCAATTACCAAAACCACACATGGAGGCACCGCATGTCCTTTCAATCTCCCCCATTTTGGTAACTGATGACAATCACTTCCAAGAGAGTTTATATAAGGAATTATGCATCACCATGCAATGCAACAACCAATAATGCATGCGTAGGAGATGCGAATGCTTAGGAACAAAACCAAAGCAAGGAGAAAACTCTGAAGACTTCTCCACAAAACTCTCTGAAACTTCTCCCCCATTGGCATCGATTGCCAAAATGGGCGAAAAGCTAAGAAGACCAATATAAAAGGTGTTCCTCCAAAAGTTGTGTATTTCTCAACAAGAGAGAGGAATGCCATACACAAATCCAAAGGTAATACTTGGAGGAAGACCAACTATATTGAGGCACCAAGATTGCTAAAGGAAGATATGCCACAAGGGCATAACAAAGAGAGATGTAAGCAATCAAGCGATCAAAAGATACCAATTGAAGCAAGCAACCAAAGGATATCAATTGAACCAACTAGACCAAAGATCCTATGAGCCACAAGAAAAAAGGATATAATGATAAGGGCATAGCAGTGTTCTAAAGAAACTAGAGAAGCTCCCCATGATTTGTGCACATCAAGAATTTTTGTATCTGGATACAAAGTGCAAAAAAAAGGATCATAGCTCCCCCAAAATCAATAGAAACTTACAACAAGTGCAAGAGAGCATATAGGAAACTAAGCCTAGTACTTACAACAAACACATGGTTGAGCAACAAGTAAGAGAGGCAACTTAACAGTGGGCTCAACCAAAAAGATGTGTGTGAGTCAAGGCAATGCACTTGATAAGACTAATGTACAGAAGAGCATTAAGCATCAATAAAGTCTTGAAAGAATGAGGCACATGGTGCAAGGCCTATCATTCCCACACACAACTAGCAAATGGGTTCACAAGCTTACTAATAAGCATATAGAGAACCTATGCTTGTGACAACCCGTGGTGAAGATAGAAGATGAAAGGCTCATCAAGACGAGGGATACCAATTAAGATGGCAAAAACCTCGTAAAGATAAGCAAGAGGAAAAAAATCTTCACCACACAAGAGTGCATCAAGATGCAACGATAGAAAACACGCACTCAAGGCAAAAGCTTTCATGGAGCCACCAAAGAAATAACATAAGAAAGAAAAGGTGGACGTGAAAGAAAGGATATCATCTAGATATGCAACTTCTCTCAAGTGTATAAGATTCTAGGTAGACGAAATCATGATGATATATATATATATATATCTATAAAGAAGGATGTACACCCTAAATAGTTACAACACGAAGGAAGAATATATCCAAAAGGAAGTCATACATATACCAATAAGATATTTGCTTGGAAGCATAACACATGGCTAGATATGGTCTTATAGTATATAAATGAATTCCTACCACAGACCCATCAAAGACATCACAACTAGCAACATGAGATCATCGTTGAGATGCTTTGAGAAAGGAAACAAGTATCACAAGAAAGAATGGATAACATGCCATGGTACAACCTACACAAGGTTGATGCAAGAAATGTGTGCATGAAGTATATGAAGATACTTGTTACCGAGATAACATTGGAAGGATGTAGTAGATACCAATTGAAGGTACAAAGTAGTTCATTGATCATCCTAGCATGACTCCAATAAGCACATGGTGACAACACCTTCCTTGTGAGTTAGCCGAGCATCCAATGCATCACCACTTGTTCCTAGAACAACAACACAAACAAAATGTACCCAAACTCATTGGGACCAAAGAGTTAGAGAACCAACAACACATAGGACAAACTCCACATAAATATGTGCATATAGATATGAAAATGAATTTCATGCACATCTCATCCAATTTGAGACTTGGTGGAGTTCCCCCTATATATTGGGTCAAAGAAAGAAAACATGCCAAAGAAACTACAAGAAGTAAATATGCATGCTCAAGTCTTTCAAGAACCGAGACCAAAAGACAAAGAAATACCAAGCGAAGAAAAGATACCAAATGAATAAATCATCACTTCGAGGATATCCATAAAAGATACATCAAGGAATGAGATATCCATTGACACACTCAAAAAGAAAGATGTCAAACTCCCAAAAGAGAGAATGGTTCCAAACAAACCAAGCCCTCTACAAAGTTTCATGCTGGCACAAAGCACCAAAAAGAAACGACTTGCCTTCCACAAACACACACTTGATAAGGATCACAAGATGAGTGTTTTATAGAGAATAGGATAGCTCCCCCAAGACTAGTGCATTATAGAGAATTTGCATTTGAATACAAAATGCACGAGGTGGGATCACCACTTTCACTATATCTAGAAAACACTAGACAAGGTCAAGAAATTAACAAGATCCACAAGTGGTATGGAATACAATGGGAGTTGACACAATCCTAGGCAAGAGATAAAGCAAATAAAAGCAAAGGCCAATGTAAAGATGATCAATAATTTCTACCACACATAAATGAGTACCAATTGTCAAAAGACAAGAAGTATTTGGAAATAATTCCCGGTGGTAGATAACAAGGATATCCGACATCATCTTCGCAGCAAACAAAAAGCAAATTGCAACTTGTAGAGCTAACATGCCACCTAGGAACAAGATAATTTACAATATCAACACTAGGTGACAATATCTCAAATGTACACATTTTCTAGGCTACTAATATACACACATCATATTACTCCCCCCATAATGTGATACTAATTAAGAATAAACGAGAGGAAGATAAAAGGATCCAACAAGAGATAATTAACGGACTATTTATAATTTGAATTTCTCATGAGAAGACATACCACATAGTGACTAGATAATCTTGAAATATCAATACTAGATGGTATTACTCATGTACACACATTTATAGGATTGTGAGGTGCACAAAGCACATCACTCCCCCATAATGGGATATTCCATTAATCTCTCACAAGAGCCAACTAAGAAATAAACAAGATGCAAAAAGGCTCAACACACAACACACACGTACGTGATGTGCAAACCAACATACACATACTTGATTTCTCAAGATAAGCAAATTGGAAGCACAACATATACAAGCACATGCAAGGTACAAACCACAACATGCTAAGGGGCACGTAACTTTCAAGTAAACAATTTAAACACGAGTTACCGCAAGGAGGAACATTGGATATAAGATAGAAACTTGATAACTCGAATGGCTTGGCTTGAGACAATAAGAATGATGAAATCCCCTTAATTCTTCATAATGTAGCCAAGTCTCCAAAGACCTCCAATATCACCTATTGATCAAGTTTGAGCTTGTTGGTCCCCAACCAAGTTGGGTCCTAAGATGTTAGTCATAATAGGCTTGGCTACCCAAATGGTTCTTTTCTTGACACCACTTTGAGAACCAACAAATTTGGCAAACACATTGCCAACATTATTCTTCCCAAGAGAATAGATATCATCAATAATAATTGGGTTGGATAAGTTACCACTAGTGCATGAAGAGGCGAGGTGACCTTTCTCGCGACGTAGGTAGCAACGTCTACTCTTCACTTTCTTCTCACTTGATTTCTCAACTTGAGAAGCATAAGCTTGAGTCTTCTTGGGAAGAGGCTTTTCTTCAATTTGAGATTGAGCATGAGAATGAACTTGTGGCCGCTTCCCTTGTTGCTTGTCACTAATGGGTTTCTTCTTCAATGGGCAAGATCTAACATGATGCCCTTCAATTTTGCACTTGAAGCAAATAATCTTGGCTAAATTCTTGACTTGTTCTTGGCCCTTCTTCTTGATCATCTTGGACCTCTTCTTCTTATTGGAGTTGAATCCAAGTCCACCTTTGTCATTGGGGGATTTTTGCACACTCAAGATATTGTTGAGTGTGGATTTCCCTTCATGACTCTTTTCCAAGTCTTTCTTCAAAGAAGTGACTTGGGCCTTGAGCTCTTTGATTTCCTCTACATGGTTAGTCTCAACACAAGTACTAGAGGAAGTATAAGCTTCATCATTAGAGCAACAAGGCAAGGAAAGCAATTCATCACAAGATGTAACAACATTGTGAGTAGATGAATTACAAGGACTAGTACATGGCAATATAGCATTTTGACTAGAACTAGTGCTAGTATCCACATGAGGCTCACCAGATGTTACCTTAGAAATCATGGCCTCATGAGCTATCTTTAGCTCATTATGGGATACTAGAAGATCATCACGAGAGCTTGAGAGCTTTTCATGGTTTTCTTCAAATTTCCCGTAATTGCTAGATAGCAATTCAAGTTGAGCCCGAAGCTCAACATTCTCCTTCAAAATAGATGCTTCACAAGTAATAGAGTTAGTATCCCAAGCATCATCATTAACAACAATAGGAGAGGACACCTTGGCAAGCTCTTTTAAGTAAGAAGCTTCAAGTTGAGCATGAGACTCAGTGAGTTTGATGAGCTCACCCTTGATGACCCTTGAGCCATTTTCGAGGTGCTCAAAATCCTCAAGGAGTCTAGCATGAGCAACTTCAAGCTTAGAATTTTTAGTTTTGAAATCATTGGCCACCTCGAGTGCTCTATCACGAGATTCCTTTATTCTAGATAATTCTAGAGCAAAGGTCTCCTCAAGAGATTCGGATGCGGTTTGTTCATGTTCAGGAGCTTGAGATAGCTCCACGATCTCATTTGCGTAATCACGCTCATGAGCTTCCATTTTCTCAATGGTGACCTCATGCTCCTCTAGATGAGATTCCAACTCCTCAATGTATTTATTGCCTTCAATGGCAATAGACATGATTTCCATGAAGTTGGAATGAGAAAGTTTATTTTTGTGAAGAGCTTTAAAAATCATTTCCCCCTTAGTTTTTAAGGAGGCAACATTATCATTCTCTTCATCATAATCAACATCATCATCACTCTTGCCATCATCACAAGATATATTGGGATTCAAAGTGGGAGATACCTTTGAAGCCTTGGGCATAAGGCAAAATACAATACATGATGATGTAGGATCCGTTGAAGCACCATTCAAGACCACATCTTGTTCCATGGGGTGTCGGGTTTCCTCTACATTGTTAGCACAACAATTTGAGGACATATATGCATTTTTATCATGGCAACAAGACATAGTAAACATATCATCATGAGATTTAGTCAAGCAATTTCTACATGATACGCAAGGACTATCAACACAAGCATGTGAAACATTTGGAGTGCTCGAAGTGTTAAAGCCCAAAGAAGGAGCATTGCAATAAGATAGTGATGAGGGATCATCCACAATGAACACACTATCATCATTGCAATGACCAACACTACTCACCATATCATTACCTTGTGGCAAACCACATGTAGGTGAAGTAGAAGAAGTTGAGAAGACTATACGGCCGGATGTGGAGGGAGAACAATCATCCCCACAAAACTTGGACACGCCATAGTTATCTTGAAGCTTTGTCCACAACTCATGAGCATCCCGGAACGACATGAGTTGAAATATAACTACATTGCTCAAAGCATTGAAAAGCACATTAGAAGCTTGAGCATTGAGATAAGAGTTTTTCTCATCCTCTAAAGATAATCTTTGGGGATCCTTTGGAGGAGAAAAACCCATATCTACAATTCGCTCTAAATTTGGGTCCATGACCCTAAAGAGATTAAGCATGCGAATTACCCAAACATCAAAATTTGTGCCATCAAAACTAAGAGTGTCAGAGAATCCTAAACCCTTAGTCGACATCCTTACTCTCTAGGCGGTTAAGCCCTATAAAGAGAGACGAGGCTCTAATACCAATTGAAAGATCGTGGATGTCGCCTAGAGGGGGGTGAATAGGCGCTTTAAAATAATTACGGTTTAGGCTTGAACAAATGTGGAATAAACCTAGCGGTTAATTTGTCAAGCACAAAACCTACAACAACTAGGCTCACCTATGTGCACCAACAACTTATGCTAAGCAAGATAAACTACTAGGTGATAGCAAGATATATGATAAGAAACAATATGGCTATCACAAAGTAAAGTGCATAAGTAAAGAGCTCGGGTAAGAGATAACCGAGGCACGCGAAGACGATGATGTATCCCGAAGTTCACACCCTTGCGGATGCTAATATCCGTTTGGAGAGGTGTGGAGGCACAATGCTCCCCAAGAAGCCACTAGGGCCACCGTAATATCCTCATGCCCTCACACAATGCAAGATGCCGGGATTCCACTAAGGGACCCTTGAGGACGGTCACCGAACACGTACAAATGGCAACCCTTGGGGGCGGTCACCAGTACCCGTCAAATTGCTCGGGGCGATCTCCACAACCTAATTGGAGACCCCGACGCTTTCCCGGAGCTTTACACCACAGTGGTTGAGCTCCGAACACCACCAACCATCTAGGGCGCCAAGGCACCCAAGAGGAACAAGCTCTAGGGTGCCCAAACACCCAAGAGTAATAAGCTTCTCAAACTTCACTTCCACGTATCACCGTGGAGAACTCAAGCCGATGCACCAAATGGAATGGCAAGGGCACACGGAGTGCCCATGTCCTTCTCTCCCAAATCCCACCAAAGCAACTAATGCTAGGGAGGAAAATGAGAGGAAGAACGAAAGAAGAACA
The DNA here is from genome assembly GCF_018294505.1 of Triticum aestivum. Classification (NCBI taxonomy): domain Eukaryota; kingdom Viridiplantae; phylum Streptophyta; class Magnoliopsida; order Poales; family Poaceae; genus Triticum; species Triticum aestivum. The sequence goes on along the minus strand of NC_057800.1, from coordinate 474,986,596 downwards.
CGAAGAACTCCAAGATCTAGATCCAAGGAGTTCCCCTCACTTAGAGGAGAAAGTGATTGGTGAAAACGTGGATGTAGATCTCCTCTCTCGTTTCCCTCAAGAACTAGCAAGAATCATTGGAGGGATTTAGAGTTAGCAAGATCGAAGAAGGTCAACAATGGGGGAAGAACACGAGCTAAAAAGGATTAGGTTCAATGGGGAAGAAGACCCCCTTTTATAGGTGGGGAAAAAATCCAACCGTTATGCTCACAACCCGCATAGAGCAGAACTACCGCTCCAAGGAGCGGTACTACCGCCCGCTAGGGCGGTAGTACCGCTTTGAAAAACAACAGCGAGGAGGCAAAAGGCGGGTAGAACCGCCGGAACCTTTTCAGAACACCAAAACTGCCACAACTTTTGCAAACAGACTCCGAATTCGAAACCAAGTTTGTTGGAAAGCTAGCGACAAGAGCTAACACAATCTTGAAAGAAATATCAATAAAAAGCAAATTAGAAAAGTCCCATAAGAAAAAGGTGAGAACCCTTCCTCGGATAAGATCGGTAAAACCTCCAACACCGAAAACATCATAGAAGACGCATGCGAACTCTGTTTTCAATGAACTCAAGCTTGTCATCAAGATGACCAAAAGCTCTAAGACTCAAAAAGAGAACCAAACAATAACCAATAAACATGATGCAAGGATGCAATGGTTTGAGCTCTCGATGAATGATACGATCAAGCTACTCACTTGAGAGCCCCGCTTGATAGTACGGCTATCGATCCTATAACCCGGTGTCCCAACTACCACCATGAGACCGGTAAAATAGAAAACCTATCAAGGGCAAACCTTTGCCATGCACATGATCCACTTGAGCTAGATGATGACAATCTTGTCCTCCTCAAGATGGACCACCTTTCTTGATTGCGTTGGGTCGATGGAGACTAGATGATTGCTCCCCCATATTCCACTATGGGTGAGCCACTCTTCGGCACATCTTCACAAGTCCATTGACACCATAATGGATGGCAAGCTTCAAGCACTTGATCTCTTCGTGATTCTCCACTTGAACTTGCACACGGCAATCTTGATGACGATCACCACTTGATGTCATCCTTCCCATGGGTTGTATGATATCATCCTCTTGACGCAAGCCCATGGACATGTACCTAACCCTACATAGACTCTCGCATAGACCATGGGTTAGTACACAAAGTGCAATGGACAATGCTTACCATACCATGGGATCACTTGATCCCTCTCGGTACATCTTCTACTCTTTGTGAGTTGATCAACTTGATTCACTCTTGACTTAGACTTGATCAACCTTGAATATTTCCAACTCTCTTCGTTTGGATGATGTCTTGAAGGTAAACATGAATGATCACACAATCTTCTTCTTCAAGACATGATTGCAATAAGCTCAACTCTCACATGACCAATCTTTCGATAATTCCTTAATAGCACCTTGGTCAACCCATAAACTCCTTGAAACCAACACATGGACTTCAAGAAATGCCTATGGAAAAATCATTCAAATATAACTCAATGCAACCATTAGTCCATATATAATGTCATCAATTACCAAAACCACACATGGGGGCACCGCATGTCCTTTCACCTGTAACCTTAGAAAACGGGCTAGGTTGTCCACTGGCGGCGAGTAGTTGTTGTTGTTCTTCTTCTTCTTCTTCTTCTTCTTGTTGTTGTTGTTGTTGTTGTTGTTGTTGTTGTTGTTGTTGTTGTTGTTGTTGTTGTTGTTGTTGTTGTTGTTGTT